>NW_027507932.1:0-104331 GCF_051348905.1 Ranitomeya variabilis | reverse complement strand
CTATGGTCCAAAGACAGAACACTAAAGATGCTCTGCTGAGCCAACGTGAGACTTTGGAGAAGCTCAAAGCAGGCAGATGTGGCCTTTGGCTCCCCCTTGTGGGGGAAGGATGCCACCTTCCCTGTGTCGTCGCTGCTTGCTTGGTTTTGTTTTGAGGTTGTTGCCTTTGCTTGACACTTTGGCCCTTTTTGGCCCCCTGGCTGGTGGGGAATGATCACCTCATTTGCATCTCATTGACTTGGTGACGACATGGCTTGCTCTGCTTGTCTGCAGGGGCAGGCAGGCCCGCCCGCTCGCTCACGGGAGGGCACCTGCAGCATCCCCATCCTCGCAGCCTTCGGGCTGGAGCTGGACCTGTGAGTGGGCCGCTGGTGCGCGGCTATCTGCTGCGGTTTGGGGCCTCCTGCCCTTGAGCCTCCCTCCAGCGTGCATCCTCTTGAGCGGAGATGAGCGAGTCACGAGAGGGTGCCGGCCGGCAGCTGGAGCTCGAGCTGTCTACAGCATGTTCTCAGGCCAGCGCAGCAGCGTGAGGCTGCTGGGGCGGAGCCAACGCTCCTCTATGCAAATGACTCAGGCTGCCGCTGTGCATCTTGGGCGGCTTTGGACTTGAGCTCGGCCTGCCCTGTGGGGGGCGGAGTGGGCGTCGGGAGCGACCGGCGCCTCCCACTCGAGGAGCCTCCGTGCGGTCTGTGCCGAACGCCACCCCCGCCCCCTCCCTTCCGGGCCCGAGACTCCGCGATGTTGGGGAGCTGCGTCGGAGGGGCGCTCGTCGGGCCGGCGGGCCCCAACTCATACTTACCTGGCAGGGGAGATACCATGATCACTAAGGTGGTTCTCCCAGGGTGAGGCTCATCCATTGCACTCCGGGTGTGCTGACCCCTGCGATTTCCCCAAATGCGGGAAACTCGACTGCATAATTTGTGGTAGTGGGGGACTGCGTTCGCGCTTTCCCCTGATTTCCTATGGTCAAAGACAGAACACTAAAGATGCTCTGCTGAGCCAACGTGAGACTTTGGAGAAGCTCAAAGCAGGCAGATGTGGCCTTTGGCTCCCCCTTGTGGGGAAGGATGCCACCTTCCCTGTGTCGTCGCTGCTTGCTTGGTTTTGTTTGAGGTTGTTGCCTTTGCTTGACACTTTGGCCCTTTTTTGGCCCCCCTGGCTGGTGGGGGAATGATCACCTCATTTGCATCTCATTGACTTGGTGACGACATGGCTTGCTCTGCTTGTCTGCAGGGGCAGGCAGGCCCGCCCGCTCGCTCACGGGAGGGCACCTGCAGCATCCCCATCTCGCAGCCTTCGGGCTGGAGCTGGACCTGTGAGTGGGCCGCTGGTGCGCGGCTATCTGCTGCGGTTTGGCCTCCTGCCCTTGAGCCTCCCTCCAGCGTGCATCCTCTTGAGCGGAGATGAGCGAGTCACGAGAGGGTGCCGGCCGGCAGCTGGAGCTCGAGCTGTCTACAGCATGTTCTCAGGCCAGCGCAGCAGCGTGAGGCTGCTGGGGCGGAGCCAACGCTCCTCTATGCAAATGACTCAGGCTGCCGCTGTGCATCTTGGGCGGCTTTGGACTTGAGCTCGGCCTGCCCTGTGGGGGGCGAGTGGGCGTCGGGAGCGACCGGCGCCTCCCACTCGAGGAGCCTCCGTGCGGTCTGTGCCGAACGCCACCCCCGCCCCCTCCCTTCCGGGCCCGAGACTCCGCGATGTTGGGGAGCTGCGTCGGAGGGGCGCTCGTCGGGCCGGCGGGCCCCAACTCATACTTACCTGGCAGGGGAGATACCATGATCACTAAGGTGGTTCTCCCAGGGTGAGGCTCATCCATTGCACTCCGGGTGTGCTGACCCCTGCGATTTCCCCAAATGCGGGAAACTCGACTGCATAATTTGTGGTAGTGGGGGACTGCGTTCGCGCTTTCCCCTGATTTCCTATGGTCAAAGACAGAACACTAAAGATGCTCTGCTGAGCCAACGTGAGACTTTGGAGAAGCTCAAAGCAGGCAGATGTGGCCTTTGGCTCCCCTTGTGGGGGAAGGATGCCACCTTCCCTGTGTCGTCGCTGCTTGCTTGGTTTTGTTTGAGGTTGTTGCCTTTGCTTGACACTTTGGCCCTTTTTTGGCCCCCCTGGCTGGTGGGGAATGATCACCTCATTTGCATCTCATTGACTTGGTGACGACATGGCTTGCTCTGCTTGTCTGCAGGGGCAGGCAGGCCCGCCCGCTCGCTCACGGAGGGCACCTGCAGCATCCCCATCTCGCAGCCTTCGGCTGGAGCTGGACCTGTGAGTGGGCCGCTGGTGCGCGGCTATCTGCTGCGGTTTGGGCCTCCTGCCCTTGAGCCTCCCTCCAGCGTGCATCCTCTTGAGCGGAGATGAGCGAGTCACGAGAGGGTGCCGGCCGGCAGCTGGAGCTCGAGCTGTCTACAGCATGTTCTCAGGCCAGCGCAGCAGCGTGAGGCTGCTGGGGCGGAGCCAACGCTCCTCTATGCAAATGACTCAGGCTGCCGCTGTGCATCTTGGGCGGCTTTGGACTTGAGCTCGGCCTGCCCTGTGGGGGGCGGAGTGGGCGTCGGGAGCGACCGGCGCCTCCCACTCGAGGAGCCTCCGTGCGGTCTGTGCCGAACGCCACCCCCGCCCCCTCCCTTCCGGGCCCGAGACTCCGCGATGTTGGGGAGCTGCGTCGGAGGGGCGCTCGTCGGGCCGGCGGGCCCCAACTCATACTTACCTGGCAGGGGAGATACCATGATCACTAAGGTGGTTCTCCCAGGGTGAGGCTCATCCATTGCACTCCGGGTGTGCTGACCCCTGCGATTTCCCCAAATGCGGGAAACTCGACTGCATAATTTGTGGTAGTGGGGGACTGCGTTCGCGCTTTCCCTGATTTCCTATGGTCAAAGACAGAACACTAAAGATGCTCTGCTGAGCCAACGTGAGACTTTGGAGAAGCTCAAAGCAGGCAGATGTGGCCTTTGGCTCCCCCTTGTGGGGGAAGGATGCCACCTTCCCTGTGTCGTCGCTGCTTTCTTGGTTTTGTGTTTGAGGTTGTTGCCTTTGCTTGACACTTTGGCCCTTTTTGGCCCCCCTGGCTGGTGGGGAATGATCACCTCATTTGCATCTCATTGACTTGGTGACGACATGGCTTGCTCTGCTTGTCTGCAGGGGCAGGCAGGCCCGCCCGCTCGCTCACGGGAGGGCACCTGCAGCATCCCCATCTCGCAGCCTTCGGGCTGGAGCTGGACCTGTGAGTGGGCCGCTGGTGCGCGGCTATCTGCTGCGGTTTGGGCCTCCTGCCCTTGAGCCTCCCTCCAGCGTGCATCCTCTTGAGCGGAGATGAGCGAGTCACGAGAGGGTGCCGGCCGGCAGCTGGAGCTCGAGCTGTCTACAGCATGTTCTCAGGCCAGCGCAGCAGCGTGAGGCTGCTGGGGCGGAGCCAACGCTCCTCTATGCAAATGACTCAGGCTGCCGCTGTGCATCTTGGGCGGCTTTGGACTTGAGCTCGGCCTGCCCTGTGGGGGGCGGAGTGGGCGTCGGGAGCGACCGGCGCCTCCCACTCGAGGAGCCTCCGTGCGGTCTGTGCCGAACGCCACCCCCGCCCCCTCCCTTCCGGGCCCGAGACTCCGCGATGTTGGGGAGCTGCGTCGGAGGGGCGCTCGTCGGGCCGGCGGGCCCCAACTCATACTTACCTGGCAGGGAGATACCATGATCACTAAGGTGGTTCTCCCAGGGTGAGGCTCATCCATTGCACTCCGGGTGTGCTGACCCCTGCGATTTCCCCAAATGCGGGAAACTCGACTGCATAATTTGTGGTAGTGGGGGACTGCGTTCGCGCTTTCCCTGATTTCCTATGGTCAAAGACAGAACACTAAAGATGCTCTGCTGAGCCAACGTGAGACTTTGGAGAAGCTCAAAGCAGGCAGATGTGCCTTTGGCTCCCCCTTGTGGGGGAAGGATGCCACCTTCCCTGTGTCGTCGCTGCTTGCTTGGTTTGTTTGAGGTTGTTGCCTTTGCTTGACACTTTGGCCCTTTTTTGGCCCCCCTGGCTGGTGGGGAATGATCACCTCATTTGCATCTCATTGACTTGGTGACGACATGGCTTGCTCTGCTTGTCTGCAGGGGCAGGCAGGCCCGCCCGCTCGCTCACGGGAGGGCACCTGCAGCATCCCCATCTCGCAGCCTTCGGGCTGGAGCTGGACCTGTGAGTGGGCCGCTGGTGCGCGGCTATCTGCTGCGGTTTGGGCCTCCTGCCCTTGAGCCTCCCTCCAGCGTGCATCCTCTTGAGCGGAGATGAGCGAGTCACGAGAGGGTGCCGGCCGGCAGCTGGAGCTCGAGCTGTCTACAGCATGTTCTCAGGCCAGCGCAGCAGCGTGAGGCTGCTGGGGCGGAGCCAACGCTCCTCTATGCAAATGACTCAGGCTGCCGCTGTGCATCTTGGGCGGCTTTGGACTTGAGCTCGGCCTGCCCTGTGGGGGGCGGAGTGGGCGTCGGGAGCGACCGGCGCCTCCCACTCGAGGAGCCTCCGTGCGGTCTGTGCCGAACGCCACCCCCGCCCCCTCCCTTCCGGGCCCGAGACTCCGCGATGTTGGGGAGCTGCGTCGGAGGGGCGCTCGTCGGGCCGGCGGGCCCCAACTCATACTTACCTGGCAGGGGAGATACCATGATCACTAAGGTGGTTCTCCCAGGGTGAGGCTCATCCATTGCACTCCGGGTGTGCTGACCCCTGCGATTTCCCCAAATGCGGGAAACTCGACTGCATAATTTGTGGTAGTGGGGGACTGCGTTCGCGCTTTCCCCTGATTTCCTATGGTCAAAGACAGAACACTAAAGATGCTCTGCTGAGCCAACGTGAGACTTTGGAGAAGCTCAAAGCAGGCAGATGTGGCCTTTGGCTCCCCCTTGTGGGGGAAGGATGCCACCTTCCCTGTGTCGTCGCTGCTTGCTTGGTTTTGTTTGAGGTTGTTGCCTTTGCTTGACACTTTGGCCCTTTTTTGGCCCCCCTGGCTGGTGGGGAATGATCACCTCATTTGCATCTCATTGACTTGGTGACGACATGGCTTGCTCTGCTTGTCTGCAGGGGCAGGCAGGCCCGCCCGCTCGCTCACGGGAGGGCACCTGCAGCATCCCCATCTCGCAGCCTTCGGGCTGGAGCTGGACCTGTGAGTGGGCCGCTGGTGCGCGGCTATCTGCTGCGGTTTGGGCCTCCTGCCCTTGAGCCTCCCTCCAGCGTGCATCCTCTTGAGCGGAGATGAGCGAGTCACGAGAGGGTGCCGGCCGGCAGCTGGAGCTCGAGCTGTCTACAGCATGTTCTCAGGCCAGCGCAGCAGCGTGAGGCTGCTGGGGCGGAGCCAACGCTCCTCTATGCAAATGACTCAGGCTGCCGCTGTGCATCTTGGGCGGCTTTGGACTTGAGCTCGGCCTGCCCTGTGGGGGGCGGAGTGGGCGTCGGGAGCGACCGGCGCCTCCCACTCGAGGAGCCTCCGTGCGGTCTGTGCCGAACGCCACCCCCGCCCCCTCCCTTCCGGGCCCGAGACTCCGCGATGTTGGGGAGCTGCGTCGGAGGGGCGCTCGTCGGGCCGGCGGGCCCCAACTCATACTTACCTGGCAGGGGAGATACCATGATCACTAAGGTGGTTCTCCCAGGGTGAGGCTCATCCATTGCACTCCGGGTGTGCTGACCCCTGCGATTTCCCCAAATGCGGGAAACTCGACTGCATAATTTGTGGTAGTGGGGGACTGCGTTCGCGCTTTCCCCTGATTTCCTATGGTCAAAGACAGAACACTAAAGATGCTCTGCTGAGCCAACGTGAGACTTTGGAGAAGCTCAAAGCAGGCAGATGTGGCCTTTGGCTCCCCCTTGTGGGGGAAGGATGCCACCTTCCCTGTGTCGTCGCTGCTTGCTTGGTTTTGTTTGAGGTTGTTGCCTTTGCTTGACACTTTGGCCCTTTTTTGGCCCCCCTGGCTGGTGGGGAATGATCACCTCATTTGCATCTCATTGACTTGGTGACGACATGGCTTGCTCTGCTTGTCTGCAGGGGCAGGCAGGCCCGCCCGCTCGCTCACGGGAGGGCACCTGCAGCATCCCCATCTCGCAGCCTTCGGGCTGGAGCTGGACCTGTGAGTGGGCCGCTGGTGCGCGGCTATCTGCTGCGGTTTGGGCCTCCTGCCCTTGAGCCTCCCTCCAGCGTGCATCCTCTTGAGCGGAGATGAGCGAGTCACGAGAGGGTGCCGGCCGGCAGCTGGAGCTCGAGCTGTCTACAGCATGTTCTCAGGCCAGCGCAGCAGCGTGAGGCTGCTGGGGCGGAGCCAACGCTCCTCTATGCAAATGACTCAGGCTGCCGCTGTGCATCTTGGGCGGCTTTGGACTTGAGCTCGGCCTGCCCTGTGGGGGGCGGAGTGGGCGTCGGGAGCGACCGGCGCCTCCCACTCGAGGAGCCTCCGTGCGGTCTGTGCCGAACGCCACCCCCGCCCCCTCCCTTCCGGGCCCGAGACTCCGCGATGTTGGGGAGCTGCGTCGGAGGGGCGCTCGTCGGGCCGGCGGGCCCCAACTCATACTTACCTGGCAGGGGAGATACCATGATCACTAAGGTGGTTCTCCCAGGGTGAGGCTCATCCATTGCACTCCGGGTGTGCTGACCCCTGCGATTTCCCCAAATGCGGGAAACTCGACTGCATAATTTGTGGTAGTGGGGGACTGCGTTCGCGCTTTCCCCTGATTTCCTATGGTCAAAGACAGAACACTAAAGATGCTCTGCTGAGCCAACGTGAGACTTTGGAGAAGCTCAAAGCAGGCAGATGTGGCCTTTGGCTCCCCCTTGTGGGGGAAGGATGCCACCTTCCCTGTGTCGTCGCTGCTTGCTTGGTTTTGTTTGAGGTTGTTGCCTTTGCTTGACACTTTGGCCCTTTTTTGGCCCCCCTGGCTGGTGGGGAATGATCACCTCATTTGCATCTCATTGACTTGGTGACGACATGGCTTGCTCTGCTTGTCTGCAGGGGCAGGCAGGCCCGCCCGCTCGCTCACGGGAGGGCACCTGCAGCATCCCCATCTCGCAGCCTTCGGGCTGGAGCTGGACCTGTGAGTGGGCCGCTGGTGCGCGGCTATCTGCTGCGGTTTGGGCCTCCTGCCCTTGAGCCTCCCTCCAGCGTGCATCCTCTTGAGCGGAGATGAGCGAGTCACGAGAGGGTGCCGGCCGGCAGCTGGAGCTCGAGCTGTCTACAGCATGTTCTCAGGCCAGCGCAGCAGCGTGAGGCTGCTGGGGCGGAGCCAACGCTCCTCTATGCAAATGACTCAGGCTGCCGCTGTGCATCTTGGGCGGCTTTGGACTTGAGCTCGGCCTGCCCTGTGGGGGGCGGAGTGGGCGTCGGGAGCGACCGGCGCCTCCCACTCGAGGAGCCTCCGTGCGGTCTGTGCCGAACGCCACCCCCGCCCCCTCCCTTCCGGGCCCGAGACTCCGCGATGTTGGGGAGCTGCGTCGGAGGGGCGCTCGTCGGGCCGGCGGGCCCCAACTCATACTTACCTGGCAGGGGAGATACCATGATCACTAAGGTGGTTCTCCCAGGGTGAGGCTCATCCATTGCACTCCGGGTGTGCTGACCCCTGCGATTTCCCCAAATGCGGGAAACTCGACTGCATAATTTGTGGTAGTGGGGGACTGCGTTCGCGCTTTCCCCTGATTTCCTATGGTCAAAGACAGAACACTAAAGATGCTCTGCTGAGCCAACGTGAGACTTTGGAGAAGCTCAAAGCAGGCAGATGTGGCCTTTGGCTCCCCCTTGTGGGGGAAGGATGCCACCTTCCCTGTGTCGTCGCTGCTTGCTTGGTTTTGTTTGAGGTTGTTGCCTTTGCTTGACACTTTGGCCCTTTTTTGGCCCCCCTGGCTGGTGGGGAATGATCACCTCATTTGCATCTCATTGACTTGGTGACGACATGGCTTGCTCTGCTTGTCTGCAGGGGCAGGCAGGCCCGCCCGCTCGCTCACGGGAGGGCACCTGCAGCATCCCCATCTCGCAGCCTTCGGGCTGGAGCTGGACCTGTGAGTGGGCCGCTGGTGCGCGGCTATCTGCTGCGGTTTGGGCCTCCTGCCCTTGAGCCTCCCTCCAGCGTGCATCCTCTTGAGCGGAGATGAGCGAGTCACGAGAGGGTGCCGGCCGGCAGCTGGAGCTCGAGCTGTCTACAGCATGTTCTCAGGCCAGCGCAGCAGCGTGAGGCTGCTGGGGCGGAGCCAACGCTCCTCTATGCAAATGACTCAGGCTGCCGCTGTGCATCTTGGGCGGCTTTGGACTTGAGCTCGGCCTGCCCTGTGGGGGGCGGAGTGGGCGTCGGGAGCGACCGGCGCCTCCCACTCGAGGAGCCTCCGTGCGGTCTGTGCCGAACGCCACCCCCGCCCCCTCCCTTCCGGGCCCGAGACTCCGCGATGTTGGGGAGCTGCGTCGGAGGGGCGCTCGTCGGGCCGGCGGGCCCCAACTCATACTTACCTGGCAGGGGAGATACCATGATCACTAAGGTGGTTCTCCCAGGGTGAGGCTCATCCATTGCACTCCGGGTGTGCTGACCCCTGCGATTTCCCCAAATGCGGGAAACTCGACTGCATAATTTGTGGTAGTGGGGGACTGCGTTCGCGCTTTCCCCTGATTTCCTATGGTCAAAGACAGAACACTAAAGATGCTCTGCTGAGCCAACGTGAGACTTTGGAGAAGCTCAAAGCAGGCAGATGTGGCCTTTGGCTCCCCCTTGTGGGGGAAGGATGCCACCTTCCCTGTGTCGTCGCTGCTTGCTTGGTTTTGTTTGAGGTTGTTGCCTTTGCTTGACACTTTGGCCCTTTTTTGGCCCCCCTGGCTGGTGGGGAATGATCACCTCATTTGCATCTCATTGACTTGGTGACGACATGGCTTGCTCTGCTTGTCTGCAGGGGCAGGCAGGCCCGCCCGCTCGCTCACGGGAGGGCACCTGCAGCATCCCCATCTCGCAGCCTTCGGGCTGGAGCTGGACCTGTGAGTGGGCCGCTGGTGCGCGGCTATCTGCTGCGGTTTGGGCCTCCTGCCCTTGAGCCTCCCTCCAGCGTGCATCCTCTTGAGCGGAGATGAGCGAGTCACGAGAGGGTGCCGGCCGGCAGCTGGAGCTCGAGCTGTCTACAGCATGTTCTCAGGCCAGCGCAGCAGCGTGAGGCTGCTGGGGCGGAGCCAACGCTCCTCTATGCAAATGACTCAGGCTGCCGCTGTGCATCTTGGGCGGCTTTGGACTTGAGCTCGGCCTGCCCTGTGGGGGGCGGAGTGGGCGTCGGGAGCGACCGGCGCCTCCCACTCGAGGAGCCTCCGTGCGGTCTGTGCCGAACGCCACCCCCGCCCCCTCCCTTCCGGGCCCGAGACTCCGCGATGTTGGGGAGCTGCGTCGGAGGGGCGCTCGTCGGGCCGGCGGGCCCCAACTCATACTTACCTGGCAGGGGAGATACCATGATCACTAAGGTGGTTCTCCCAGGGTGAGGCTCATCCATTGCACTCCGGGTGTGCTGACCCCTGCGATTTCCCCAAATGCGGGAAACTCGACTGCATAATTTGTGGTAGTGGGGGACTGCGTTCGCGCTTTCCCCTGATTTCCTATGGTCAAAGACAGAACACTAAAGATGCTCTGCTGAGCCAACGTGAGACTTTGGAGAAGCTCAAAGCAGGCAGATGTGGCCTTTGGCTCCCCCTTGTGGGGGAAGGATGCCACCTTCCCTGTGTCGTCGCTGCTTGCTTGGTTTTGTTTGAGGTTGTTGCCTTTGCTTGACACTTTGGCCCTTTTTTGGCCCCCCTGGCTGGTGGGGAATGATCACCTCATTTGCATCTCATTGACTTGGTGACGACATGGCTTGCTCTGCTTGTCTGCAGGGGCAGGCAGGCCCGCCCGCTCGCTCACGGGAGGGCACCTGCAGCATCCCCATCTCGCAGCCTTCGGGCTGGAGCTGGACCTGTGAGTGGGCCGCTGGTGCGCGGCTATCTGCTGCGGTTTGGGCCTCCTGCCCTTGAGCCTCCCTCCAGCGTGCATCCTCTTGAGCGGAGATGAGCGAGTCACGAGAGGGTGCCGGCCGGCAGCTGGAGCTCGAGCTGTCTACAGCATGTTCTCAGGCCAGCGCAGCAGCGTGAGGCTGCTGGGGCGGAGCCAACGCTCCTCTATGCAAATGACTCAGGCTGCCGCTGTGCATCTTGGGCGGCTTTGGACTTGAGCTCGGCCTGCCCTGTGGGGGGCGGAGTGGGCGTCGGGAGCGACCGGCGCCTCCCACTCGAGGAGCCTCCGTGCGGTCTGTGCCGAACGCCACCCCCGCCCCCTCCCTTCCGGGCCCGAGACTCCGCGATGTTGGGGAGCTGCGTCGGAGGGGCGCTCGTCGGGCCGGCGGGCCCCAACTCATACTTACCTGGCAGGGGAGATACCATGATCACTAAGGTGGTTCTCCCAGGGTGAGGCTCATCCATTGCACTCCGGGTGTGCTGACCCCTGCGATTTCCCCAAATGCGGGAAACTCGACTGCATAATTTGTGGTAGTGGGGGACTGCGTTCGCGCTTTCCCCTGATTTCCTATGGTCAAAGACAGAACACTAAAGATGCTCTGCTGAGCCAACGTGAGACTTTGGAGAAGCTCAAAGCAGGCAGATGTGGCCTTTGGCTCCCCCTTGTGGGGGAAGGATGCCACCTTCCCTGTGTCGTCGCTGCTTTCTTGGTTTTGTTTGAGGTTGTTGCCTTTGCTTGACACTTTGGCCCTTTTTTGGCCCCCCTGGCTGGTGGGGAATGATCACCTCATTTGCATCTCATTGACTTGGTGACGACATGGCTTGCTCTGCTTGTCTGCAGGGGCAGGCAGGCCCGCCCGCTCGCTCACGGGAGGGCACCTGCAGCATCCCCATCTCGCAGCCTTCGGGCTGGAGCTGGACCTGTGAGTGGGCCGCTGGTGCGCGGCTATCTGCTGCGGTTTGGGCCTCCTGCCCTTGAGCCTCCCTCCAGCGTGCATCCTCTTGAGCGGAGATGAGCGAGTCACGAGAGGGTGCCGGCCGGCAGCTGGAGCTCGAGCTGTCTACAGCATGTTCTCAGGCCAGCGCAGCAGCGTGAGGCTGCTGGGGCGGAGCCAACGCTCCTCTATGCAAATGACTCAGGCTGCCGCTGTGCATCTTGGGCGGCTTTGGACTTGAGCTCGGCCTGCCCTGTGGGGGGCGGAGTGGGCGTCGGGAGCGACCGGCGCCTCCCACTCGAGGAGCCTCCGTGCGGTCTGTGCCGAACGCCACCCCCGCCCCCTCCCTTCCGGGCCCGAGACTCCGCGATGTTGGGGAGCTGCGTCGGAGGGGCGCTCGTCGGGCCGGCGGGCCCCAACTCATACTTACCTGGCAGGGGAGATACCATGATCACTAAGGTGGTTCTCCCAGGGTGAGGCTCATCCATTGCACTCCGGGTGTGCTGACCCCTGCGATTTCCCCAAATGCGGGAAACTCGACTGCATAATTTGTGGTAGTGGGGGACTGCGTTCGCGCTTTCCCCTGATTTCCTATGGTCAAAGACAGAACACTAAAGATGCTCTGCTGAGCCAACGTGAGACTTTGGAGAAGCTCAAAGCAGGCAGATGTGGCCTTTGGCTCCCCCTTGTGGGGGAAGGATGCCACCTTCCCTGTGTCGTCGCTGCTTTCTTGGTTTTGTTTGAGGTTGTTGCCTTTGCTTGACACTTTGGCCCTTTTTTGGCCCCCCTGGCTGGTGGGGAATGATCACCTCATTTGCATCTCATTGACTTGGTGACGACATGGCTTGCTCTGCTTGTCTGCAGGGGCAGGCAGGCCCGCCCGCTCGCTCACGGGAGGGCACCTGCAGCATCCCCATCTCGCAGCCTTCGGGCTGGAGCTGGACCTGTGAGTGGGCCGCTGGTGCGCGGCTATCTGCTGCGGTTTGGGCCTCCTGCCCTTGAGCCTCCCTCCAGCGTGCATCCTCTTGAGCGGAGATGAGCGAGTCACGAGAGGGTGCCGGCCGGCAGCTGGAGCTCGAGCTGTCTACAGCATGTTCTCAGGCCAGCGCAGCAGCGTGAGGCTGCTGGGGCGGAGCCAACGCTCCTCTATGCAAATGACTCAGGCTGCCGCTGTGCATCTTGGGCGGCTTTGGACTTGAGCTCGGCCTGCCCTGTGGGGGGCGGAGTGGGCGTCGGGAGCGACCGGCGCCTCCCACTCGAGGAGCCTCCGTGCGGTCTGTGCCGAACGCCACCCCCGCCCCCTCCCTTCCGGGCCCGAGACTCCGCGATGTTGGGGAGCTGCGTCGGAGGGGCGCTCGTCGGGCCGGCGGGCCCCAACTCATACTTACCTGGCAGGGGAGATACCATGATCACTAAGGTGGTTCTCCCAGGGTGAGGCTCATCCATTGCACTCCGGGTGTGCTGACCCCTGCGATTTCCCCAAATGCGGGAAACTCGACTGCATAATTTGTGGTAGTGGGGGACTGCGTTCGCGCTTTCCCCTGATTTCCTATGGTCAAAGACAGAACACTAAAGATGCTCTGCTGAGCCAACGTGAGACTTTGGAGAAGCTCAAAGCAGGCAGATGTGGCCTTTGGCTCCCCCTTGTGGGGGAAGGATGCCACCTTCCCTGTGTCGTCGCTGCTTTCTTGGTTTTGTTTGAGGTTGTTGCCTTTGCTTGACACTTTGGCCCTTTTTTGGCCCCCCTGGCTGGTGGGGAATGATCACCTCATTTGCATCTCATTGACTTGGTGACGACATGGCTTGCTCTGCTTGTCTGCAGGGGCAGGCAGGCCCGCCCGCTCGCTCACGGGAGGGCACCTGCAGCATCCCCATCTCGCAGCCTTCGGGCTGGAGCTGGACCTGTGAGTGGGCCGCTGGTGCGCGGCTATCTGCTGCGGTTTGGGCCTCCTGCCCTTGAGCCTCCCTCCAGCGTGCATCCTCTTGAGCGGAGATGAGCGAGTCACGAGAGGGTGCCGGCCGGCAGCTGGAGCTCGAGCTGTCTACAGCATGTTCTCAGGCCAGCGCAGCAGCGTGAGGCTGCTGGGGCGGAGCCAACGCTCCTCTATGCAAATGACTCAGGCTGCCGCTGTGCATCTTGGGCGGCTTTGGACTTGAGCTCGGCCTGCCCTGTGGGGGGCGGAGTGGGCGTCGGGAGCGACCGGCGCCTCCCACTCGAGGAGCCTCCGTGCGGTCTGTGCCGAACGCCACCCCCGCCCCCTCCCTTCCGGGCCCGAGACTCCGCGATGTTGGGGAGCTGCGTCGGAGGGGCGCTCGTCGGGCCGGCGGGCCCCAACTCATACTTACCTGGCAGGGGAGATACCATGATCACTAAGGTGGTTCTCCCAGGGTGAGGCTCATCCATTGCACTCCGGGTGTGCTGACCCCTGCGATTTCCCCAAATGCGGGAAACTCGACTGCATAATTTGTGGTAGTGGGGGACTGCGTTCGCGCTTTCCCCTGATTTCCTATGGTCAAAGACAGAACACTAAAGATGCTCTGCTGAGCCAACGTGAGACTTTGGAGAAGCTCAAAGCAGGCAGATGTGGCCTTTGGCTCCCCCTTGTGGGGGAAGGATGCCACCTTCCCTGTGTCGTCGCTGCTTGCTTGGTTTTGTTTGAGGTTGTTGCCTTTGCTTGACACTTTGGCCCTTTTTTGGCCCCCCTGGCTGGTGGGGAATGATCACCTCATTTGCATCTCATTGACTTGGTGACGACATGGCTTGCTCTGCTTGTCTGCAGGGGCAGGCAGGCCCGCCCGCTCGCTCACGGGAGGGCACCTGCAGCATCCCCATCTCGCAGCCTTCGGGCTGGAGCTGGACCTGTGAGTGGGCCGCTGGTGCGCGGCTATCTGCTGCGGTTTGGGCCTCCTGCCCTTGAGCCTCCCTCCAGCGTGCATCCTCTTGAGCGGAGATGAGCGAGTCACGAGAGGGTGCCGGCCGGCAGCTGGAGCTCGAGCTGTCTACAGCATGTTCTCAGGCCAGCGCAGCAGCGTGAGGCTGCTGGGGCGGAGCCAACGCTCCTCTATGCAAATGACTCAGGCTGCCGCTGTGCATCTTGGGCGGCTTTGGACTTGAGCTCGGCCTGCCCTGTGGGGGGCGGAGTGGGCGTCGGGAGCGACCGGCGCCTCCCACTCGAGGAGCCTCCGTGCGGTCTGTGCCGAACGCCACCCCCGCCCCCTCCCTTCCGGGCCCGAGACTCCGCGATGTTGGGGAGCTGCGTCGGAGGGGCGCTCGTCGGGCCGGCGGGCCCCAACTCATACTTACCTGGCAGGGGAGATACCATGATCACTAAGGTGGTTCTCCCAGGGTGAGGCTCATCCATTGCACTCCGGGTGTGCTGACCCCTGCGATTTCCCCAAATGCGGGAAACTCGACTGCATAATTTGTGGTAGTGGGGGACTGCGTTCGCGCTTTCCCCTGATTTCCTATGGTCAAAGACAGAACACTAAAGATGCTCTGCTGAGCCAACGTGAGACTTTGGAGAAGCTCAAAGCAGGCAGATGTGGCCTTTGGCTCCCCCTTGTGGGGGAAGGATGCCACCTTCCCTGTGTCGTCGCTGCTTTCTTGGTTTTGTTTGAGGTTGTTGCCTTTGCTTGACACTTTGGCCCTTTTTTGGCCCCCCTGGCTGGTGGGGAATGATCACCTCATTTGCATCTCATTGACTTGGTGACGACATGGCTTGCTCTGCTTGTCTGCAGGGGCAGGCAGGCCCGCCCGCTCGCTCACGGGAGGGCACCTGCAGCATCCCCATCTCGCAGCCTTCGGGCTGGAGCTGGACCTGTGAGTGGGCCGCTGGTGCGCGGCTATCTGCTGCGGTTTGGGCCTCCTGCCCTTGAGCCTCCCTCCAGCGTGCATCCTCTTGAGCGGAGATGAGCGAGTCACGAGAGGGTGCCGGCCGGCAGCTGGAGCTCGAGCTGTCTACAGCATGTTCTCAGGCCAGCGCAGCAGCGTGAGGCTGCTGGGGCGGAGCCAACGCTCCTCTATGCAAATGACTCAGGCTGCCGCTGTGCATCTTGGGCGGCTTTGGACTTGAGCTCGGCCTGCCCTGTGGGGGGCGGAGTGGGCGTCGGGAGCGACCGGCGCCTCCCACTCGAGGAGCCTCCGTGCGGTCTGTGCCGAACGCCACCCCCGCCCCCTCCCTTCCGGGCCCGAGACTCCGCGATGTTGGGGAGCTGCGTCGGAGGGGCGCTCGTCGGGCCGGCGGGCCCCAACTCATACTTACCTGGCAGGGGAGATACCATGATCACTAAGGTGGTTCTCCCAGGGTGAGGCTCATCCATTGCACTCCGGGTGTGCTGACCCCTGCGATTTCCCCAAATGCGGGAAACTCGACTGCATAATTTGTGGTAGTGGGGGACTGCGTTCGCGCTTTCCCCTGATTTCCTATGGTCAAAGACAGAACACTAAAGATGCTCTGCTGAGCCAACGTGAGACTTTGGAGAAGCTCAAAGCAGGCAGATGTGGCCTTTGGCTCCCCCTTGTGGGGGAAGGATGCCACCTTCCCTGTGTCGTCGCTGCTTGCTTGGTTTTGTTTGAGGTTGTTGCCTTTGCTTGACACTTTGGCCCTTTTTTGGCCCCCCTGGCTGGTGGGGAATGATCACCTCATTTGCATCTCATTGACTTGGTGACGACATGGCTTGCTCTGCTTGTCTGCAGGGGCAGGCAGGCCCGCCCGCTCGCTCACGGGAGGGCACCTGCAGCATCCCCATCTCGCAGCCTTCGGGCTGGAGCTGGACCTGTGAGTGGGCCGCTGGTGCGCGGCTATCTGCTGCGGTTTGGGCCTCCTGCCCTTGAGCCTCCCTCCAGCGTGCATCCTCTTGAGCGGAGATGAGCGAGTCACGAGAGGGTGCCGGCCGGCAGCTGGAGCTCGAGCTGTCTACAGCATGTTCTCAGGCCAGCGCAGCAGCGTGAGGCTGCTGGGGCGGAGCCAACGCTCCTCTATGCAAATGACTCAGGCTGCCGCTGTGCATCTTGGGCGGCTTTGGACTTGAGCTCGGCCTGCCCTGTGGGGGGCGGAGTGGGCGTCGGGAGCGACCGGCGCCTCCCACTCGAGGAGCCTCCGTGCGGTCTGTGCCGAACGCCACCCCCGCCCCCTCCCTTCCGGGCCCGAGACTCCGCGATGTTGGGGAGCTGCGTCGGAGGGGCGCTCGTCGGGCCGGCGGGCCCCAACTCATACTTACCTGGCAGGGGAGATACCATGATCACTAAGGTGGTTCTCCCAGGGTGAGGCTCATCCATTGCACTCCGGGTGTGCTGACCCCTGCGATTTCCCCAAATGCGGGAAACTCGACTGCATAATTTGTGGTAGTGGGGGACTGCGTTCGCGCTTTCCCCTGATTTCCTATGGTCAAAGACAGAACACTAAAGATGCTCTGCTGAGCCAACGTGAGACTTTGGAGAAGCTCAAAGCAGGCAGATGTGGCCTTTGGCTCCCCCTTGTGGGGGAAGGATGCCACCTTCCCTGTGTCGTCGCTGCTTGCTTGGTTTTGTTTGAGGTTGTTGCCTTTGCTTGACACTTTGGCCCTTTTTTGGCCCCCCTGGCTGGTGGGGAATGATCACCTCATTTGCATCTCATTGACTTGGTGACGACATGGCTTGCTCTGCTTGTCTGCAGGGGCAGGCAGGCCCGCCCGCTCGCTCACGGGAGGGCACCTGCAGCATCCCCATCTCGCAGCCTTCGGGCTGGAGCTGGACCTGTGAGTGGGCCGCTGGTGCGCGGCTATCTGCTGCGGTTTGGGCCTCCTGCCCTTGAGCCTCCCTCCAGCGTGCATCCTCTTGAGCGGAGATGAGCGAGTCACGAGAGGGTGCCGGCCGGCAGCTGGAGCTCGAGCTGTCTACAGCATGTTCTCAGGCCAGCGCAGCAGCGTGAGGCTGCTGGGGCGGAGCCAACGCTCCTCTATGCAAATGACTCAGGCTGCCGCTGTGCATCTTGGGCGGCTTTGGACTTGAGCTCGGCCTGCCCTGTGGGGGGCGGAGTGGGCGTCGGGAGCGACCGGCGCCTCCCACTCGAGGAGCCTCCGTGCGGTCTGTGCCGAACGCCACCCCCGCCCCCTCCCTTCCGGGCCCGAGACTCCGCGATGTTGGGGAGCTGCGTCGGAGGGGCGCTCGTCGGGCCGGCGGGCCCCAACTCATACTTACCTGGCAGGGGAGATACCATGATCACTAAGGTGGTTCTCCCAGGGTGAGGCTCATCCATTGCACTCCGGGTGTGCTGACCCCTGCGATTTCCCCAAATGCGGGAAACTCGACTGCATAATTTGTGGTAGTGGGGGACTGCGTTCGCGCTTTCCACTGATTTCCTATGGTCAAAGACAGAACACTAAAGATGCTCTGCTGAGCCAACGTGAGACTTTGGAGAAGCTCAAAGCAGGCAGATGTGGCCTTTGGCTCCCCCTTGTGGGGGAAGGATGCCACCTTCCCTGTGTCGTCGCTGCTTGCTTGGTTTTGTTTGAGGTTGTTGCCTTTGCTTGACACTTTGGCCCTTTTTTGGCCCCCCTGGCTGGTGGGGAATGATCACCTCATTTGCATCTCATTGACTTGGTGACGACATGGCTTGCTCTGCTTGTCTGCAGGGGCAGGCAGGCCCGCCCGCTCGCTCACGGGAGGGCACCTGCAGCATCCCCATCTCGCAGCCTTCGGGCTGGAGCTGGACCTGTGAGTGGGCCGCTGGTGCGCGGCTATCTGCTGCGGTTTGGGCCTCCTGCCCTTGAGCCTCCCTCCAGCGTGCATCCTCTTGAGCGGAGATGAGCGAGTCACGAGAGGGTGCCGGCCGGCAGCTGGAGCTCGAGCTGTCTACAGCATGTTCTCAGGCCAGCGCAGCAGCGTGAGGCTGCTGGGGCGGAGCCAACGCTCCTCTATGCAAATGACTCAGGCTGCCGCTGTGCATCTTGGGCGGCTTTGGACTTGAGCTCGGCCTGCCCTGTGGGGGGCGGAGTGGGCGTCGGGAGCGACCGGCGCCTCCCACTCGAGGAGCCTCCGTGCGGTCTGTGCCGAACGCCACCCCCGCCCCCTCCCTTCCGGGCCCGAGACTCCGCGATGTTGGGGAGCTGCGTCGGAGGGGCGCTCGTCGGGCCGGCGGGCCCCAACTCATACTTACCTGGCAGGGGAGATACCATGATCACTAAGGTGGTTCTCCCAGGGTGAGGCTCATCCATTGCACTCCGGGTGTGCTGACCCCTGCGATTTCCCCAAATGCGGGAAACTCGACTGCATAATTTGTGGTAGTGGGGGACTGCGTTCGCGCTTTCCCCTGATTTCCTATGGTCAAAGACAGAACACTAAAGATGCTCTGCTGAGCCAACGTGAGACTTTGGAGAAGCTCAAAGCAGGCAGATGTGGCCTTTGGCTCCCCCTTGTGGGGGAAGGATGCCACCTTCCCTGTGTCGTCGCTGCTTGCTTGGTTTTGTTTGAGGTTGTTGCCTTTGCTTGACACTTTGGCCCTTTTTTGGCCCCCCTGGCTGGTGGGGAATGATCACCTCATTTGCATCTCATTGACTTGGTGACGACATGGCTTGCTCTGCTTGTCTGCAGGGGCAGGCAGGCCCGCCCGCTCGCTCACGGGAGGGCACCTGCAGCATCCCCATCTCGCAGCCTTCGGGCTGGAGCTGGACCTGTGAGTGGGCCGCTGGTGCGCGGCTATCTGCTGCGGTTTGGGCCTCCTGCCCTTGAGCCTCCCTCCAGCGTGCATCCTCTTGAGCGGAGATGAGCGAGTCACGAGAGGGTGCCGGCCGGCAGCTGGAGCTCGAGCTGTCTACAGCATGTTCTCAGGCCAGCGCAGCAGCGTGAGGCTGCTGGGGCGGAGCCAACGCTCCTCTATGCAAATGACTCAGGCTGCCGCTGTGCATCTTGGGCGGCTTTGGACTTGAGCTCGGCCTGCCCTGTGGGGGGCGGAGTGGGCGTCGGGAGCGACCGGCGCCTCCCACTCGAGGAGCCTCCGTGCGGTCTGTGCCGAACGCCACCCCCGCCCCCTCCCTTCCGGGCCCGAGACTCCGCGATGTTGGGGAGCTGCGTCGGAGGGGCGCTCGTCGGGCCGGCGGGCCCCAACTCATACTTACCTGGCAGGGGAGATACCATGATCACTAAGGTGGTTCTCCCAGGGTGAGGCTCATCCATTGCACTCCGGGTGTGCTGACCCCTGCGATTTCCCCAAATGCGGGAAACTCGACTGCATAATTTGTGGTAGTGGGGGACTGCGTTCGCGCTTTCCCCTGATTTCCTATGGTCAAAGACAGAACACTAAAGATGCTCTGCTGAGCCAACGTGAGACTTTGGAGAAGCTCAAAGCAGGCAGATGTGGCCTTTGGCTCCCCCTTGTGGGGGAAGGATGCCACCTTCCCTGTGTCGTCGCTGCTTGCTTGGTTTTGTTTGAGGTTGTTGCCTTTGCTTGACACTTTGGCCCTTTTTTGGCCCCCCTGGCTGGTGGGGAATGATCACCTCATTTGCATCTCATTGACTTGGTGACGACATGGCTTGCTCTGCTTGTCTGCAGGGGCAGGCAGGCCCGCCCGCTCGCTCACGGGAGGGCACCTGCAGCATCCCCATCTCGCAGCCTTCGGGCTGGAGCTGGACCTGTGAGTGGGCCGCTGGTGCGCGGCTATCTGCTGCGGTTTGGGCCTCCTGCCCTTGAGCCTCCCTCCAGCGTGCATCCTCTTGAGCGGAGATGAGCGAGTCACGAGAGGGTGCCGGCCGGCAGCTGGAGCTCGAGCTGTCTACAGCATGTTCTCAGGCCAGCGCAGCAGCGTGAGGCTGCTGGGGCGGAGCCAACGCTCCTCTATGCAAATGACTCAGGCTGCCGCTGTGCATCTTGGGCGGCTTTGGACTTGAGCTCGGCCTGCCCTGTGGGGGGCGGAGTGGGCGTCGGGAGCGACCGGCGCCTCCCACTCGAGGAGCCTCCGTGCGGTCTGTGCCGAACGCCACCCCCGCCCCCTCCCTTCCGGGCCCGAGACTCCGCGATGTTGGGGAGCTGCGTCGGAGGGGCGCTCGTCGGGCCGGCGGGCCCCAACTCATACTTACCTGGCAGGGGAGATACCATGATCACTAAGGTGGTTCTCCCAGGGTGAGGCTCATCCATTGCACTCCGGGTGTGCTGACCCCTGCGATTTCCCCAAATGCGGGAAACTCGACTGCATAATTTGTGGTAGTGGGGGACTGCGTTCGCGCTTTCCCCTGATTTCCTATGGTCAAAGACAGAACACTAAAGATGCTCTGCTGAGCCAACGTGAGACTTTGGAGAAGCTCAAAGCAGGCAGATGTGGCCTTTGGCTCCCCCTTGTGGGGGAAGGATGCCACCTTCCCTGTGTCGTCGCTGCTTGCTTGGTTTTGTTTGAGGTTGTTGCCTTTGCTTGACACTTTGGCCCTTTTTTGGCCCCCCTGGCTGGTGGGGAATGATCACCTCATTTGCATCTCATTGACTTGGTGACGACATGGCTTGCTCTGCTTGTCTGCAGGGGCAGGCAGGCCCGCCCGCTCGCTCACGGGAGGGCACCTGCAGCATCCCCATCTCGCAGCCTTCGGGCTGGAGCTGGACCTGTGAGTGGGCCGCTGGTGCGCGGCTATCTGCTGCGGTTTGGGCCTCCTGCCCTTGAGCCTCCCTCCAGCGTGCATCCTCTTGAGCGGAGATGAGCGAGTCACGAGAGGGTGCCGGCCGGCAGCTGGAGCTCGAGCTGTCTACAGCATGTTCTCAGGCCAGCGCAGCAGCGTGAGGCTGCTGGGGCGGAGCCAACGCTCCTCTATGCAAATGACTCAGGCTGCCGCTGTGCATCTTGGGCGGCTTTGGACTTGAGCTCGGCCTGCCCTGTGGGGGGCGGAGTGGGCGTCGGGAGCGACCGGCGCCTCCCACTCGAGGAGCCTCCGTGCGGTCTGTGCCGAACGCCACCCCCGCCCCCTCCCTTCCGGGCCCGAGACTCCGCGATGTTGGGGAGCTGCGTCGGAGGGGCGCTCGTCGGGCCGGCGGGCCCCAACTCATACTTACCTGGCAGGGGAGATACCATGATCACTAAGGTGGTTCTCCCAGGGTGAGGCTCATCCATTGCACTCCGGGTGTGCTGACCCCTGCGATTTCCCCAAATGCGGGAAACTCGACTGCATAATTTGTGGTAGTGGGGGACTGCGTTCGCGCTTTCCCCTGATTTCCTATGGTCAAAGACAGAACACTAAAGATGCTCTGCTGAGCCAACGTGAGACTTTGGAGAAGCTCAAAGCAGGCAGATGTGGCCTTTGGCTCCCCCTTGTGGGGGAAGGATGCCACCTTCCCTGTGTCGTCGCTGCTTGCTTGGTTTTGTTTGAGGTTGTTGCCTTTGCTTGACACTTTGGCCCTTTTTTGGCCCCCCTGGCTGGTGGGGAATGATCACCTCATTTGCATCTCATTGACTTGGTGACGACATGGCTTGCTCTGCTTGTCTGCAGGGGCAGGCAGGCCCGCCCGCTCGCTCACGGGAGGGCACCTGCAGCATCCCCATCTCGCAGCCTTCGGGCTGGAGCTGGACCTGTGAGTGGGCCGCTGGTGCGCGGCTATCTGCTGCGGTTTGGGCCTCCTGCCCTTGAGCCTCCCTCCAGCGTGCATCCTCTTGAGCGGAGATGAGCGAGTCACGAGAGGGTGCCGGCCGGCAGCTGGAGCTCGAGCTGTCTACAGCATGTTCTCAGGCCAGCGCAGCAGCGTGAGGCTGCTGGGGCGGAGCCAACGCTCCTCTATGCAAATGACTCAGGCTGCCGCTGTGCATCTTGGGCGGCTTTGGACTTGAGCTCGGCCTGCCCTGTGGGGGGCGGAGTGGGCGTCGGGAGCGACCGGCGCCTCCCACTCGAGGAGCCTCCGTGCGGTCTGTGCCGAACGCCACCCCCGCCCCCTCCCTTCCGGGCCCGAGACTCCGCGATGTTGGGGAGCTGCGTCGGAGGGGCGCTCGTCGGGCCGGCGGGCCCCAACTCATACTTACCTGGCAGGGGAGATACCATGATCACTAAGGTGGTTCTCCCAGGGTGAGGCTCATCCATTGCACTCCGGGTGTGCTGACCCCTGCGATTTCCCCAAATGCGGGAAACTCGACTGCATAATTTGTGGTAGTGGGGGACTGCGTTCGCGCTTTCCCCTGATTTCCTATGGTCAAAGACAGAACACTAAAGATGCTCTGCTGAGCCAACGTGAGACTTTGGAGAAGCTCAAAGCAGGCAGATGTGGCCTTTGGCTCCCCCTTGTGGGGGAAGGATGCCACCTTCCCTGTGTCGTCGCTGCTTGCTTGGTTTTGTTTGAGGTTGTTGCCTTTGCTTGACACTTTGGCCCTTTTTTGGCCCCCCTGGCTGGTGGGGAATGATCACCTCATTTGCATCTCATTGACTTGGTGACGACATGGCTTGCTCTGCTTGTCTGCAGGGGCAGGCAGGCCCGCCCGCTCGCTCACGGGAGGGCACCTGCAGCATCCCCATCTCGCAGCCTTCGGGCTGGAGCTGGACCTGTGAGTGGGCCGCTGGTGCGCGGCTATCTGCTGCGGTTTGGGCCTCCTGCCCTTGAGCCTCCCTCCAGCGTGCATCCTCTTGAGCGGAGATGAGCGAGTCACGAGAGGGTGCCGGCCGGCAGCTGGAGCTCGAGCTGTCTACAGCATGTTCTCAGGCCAGCGCAGCAGCGTGAGGCTGCTGGGGCGGAGCCAACGCTCCTCTATGCAAATGACTCAGGCTGCCGCTGTGCATCTTGGGCGGCTTTGGACTTGAGCTCGGCCTGCCCTGTGGGGGGCGGAGTGGGCGTCGGGAGCGACCGGCGCCTCCCACTCGAGGAGCCTCCGTGCGGTCTGTGCCGAACGCCACCCCCGCCCCCTCCCTTCCGGGCCCGAGACTCCGCGATGTTGGGGAGCTGCGTCGGAGGGGCGCTCGTCGGGCCGGCGGGCCCCAACTCATACTTACCTGGCAGGGGAGATACCATGATCACTAAGGTGGTTCTCCCAGGGTGAGGCTCATCCATTGCACTCCGGGTGTGCTGACCCCTGCGATTTCCCCAAATGCGGGAAACTCGACTGCATAATTTGTGGTAGTGGGGGACTGCGTTCGCGCTTTCCCCTGATTTCCTATGGTCAAAGACAGAACACTAAAGATGCTCTGCTGAGCCAACGTGAGACTTTGGAGAAGCTCAAAGCAGGCAGATGTGGCCTTTGGCTCCCCCTTGTGGGGGAAGGATGCCACCTTCCCTGTGTCGTCGCTGCTTGCTTGGTTTTGTTTGAGGTTGTTGCCTTTGCTTGACACTTTGGCCCTTTTTTGGCCCCCCTGGCTGGTGGGGAATGATCACCTCATTTGCATCTCATTGACTTGGTGACGACATGGCTTGCTCTGCTTGTCTGCAGGGGCAGGCAGGCCCGCCCGCTCGCTCACGGGAGGGCACCTGCAGCATCCCCATCTCGCAGCCTTCGGGCTGGAGCTGGACCTGTGAGTGGGCCGCTGGTGCGCGGCTATCTGCTGCGGTTTGGGCCTCCTGCCCTTGAGCCTCCCTCCAGCGTGCATCCTCTTGAGCGGAGATGAGCGAGTCACGAGAGGGTGCCGGCCGGCAGCTGGAGCTCGAGCTGTCTACAGCATGTTCTCAGGCCAGCGCAGCAGCGTGAGGCTGCTGGGGCGGAGCCAACGCTCCTCTATGCAAATGACTCAGGCTGCCGCTGTGCATCTTGGGCGGCTTTGGACTTGAGCTCGGCCTGCCCTGTGGGGGGCGGAGTGGGCGTCGGGAGCGACCGGCGCCTCCCACTCGAGGAGCCTCCGTGCGGTCTGTGCCGAACGCCACCCCCGCCCCCTCCCTTCCGGGCCCGAGACTCCGCGATGTTGGGGAGCTGCGTCGGAGGGGCGCTCGTCGGGCCGGCGGGCCCCAACTCATACTTACCTGGCAGGGGAGATACCATGATCACTAAGGTGGTTCTCCCAGGGTGAGGCTCATCCATTGCACTCCGGGTGTGCTGACCCCTGCGATTTCCCCAAATGCGGGAAACTCGACTGCATAATTTGTGGTAGTGGGGGACTGCGTTCGCGCTTTCCCCTGATTTCCTATGGTCAAAGACAGAACACTAAAGATGCTCTGCTGAGCCAACGTGAGACTTTGGAGAAGCTCAAAGCAGGCAGATGTGGCCTTTGGCTCCCCCTTGTGGGGGAAGGATGCCACCTTCCCTGTGTCGTCGCTGCTTGCTTGGTTTTGTTTGAGGTTGTTGCCTTTGCTTGACACTTTGGCCCTTTTTTGGCCCCCCTGGCTGGTGGGGAATGATCACCTCATTTGCATCTCATTGACTTGGTGACGACATGGCTTGCTCTGCTTGTCTGCAGGGGCAGGCAGGCCCGCCCGCTCGCTCACGGGAGGGCACCTGCAGCATCCCCATCTCGCAGCCTTCGGGCTGGAGCTGGACCTGTGAGTGGGCCGCTGGTGCGCGGCTATCTGCTGCGGTTTGGGCCTCCTGCCCTTGAGCCTCCCTCCAGCGTGCATCCTCTTGAGCGGAGATGAGCGAGTCACGAGAGGGTGCCGGCCGGCAGCTGGAGCTCGAGCTGTCTACAGCATGTTCTCAGGCCAGCGCAGCAGCGTGAGGCTGCTGGGGCGGAGCCAACGCTCCTCTATGCAAATGACTCAGGCTGCCGCTGTGCATCTTGGGCGGCTTTGGACTTGAGCTCGGCCTGCCCTGTGGGGGGCGGAGTGGGCGTCGGGAGCGACCGGCGCCTCCCACTCGAGGAGCCTCCGTGCGGTCTGTGCCGAACGCCACCCCCGCCCCCTCCCTTCCGGGCCCGAGACTCCGCGATGTTGGGGAGCTGCGTCGGAGGGGCGCTCGTCGGGCCGGCGGGCCCCAACTCATACTTACCTGGCAGGGGAGATACCATGATCACTAAGGTGGTTCTCCCAGGGTGAGGCTCATCCATTGCACTCCGGGTGTGCTGACCCCTGCGATTTCCCCAAATGCGGGAAACTCGACTGCATAATTTGTGGTAGTGGGGGACTGCGTTCGCGCTTTCCCCTGATTTCCTATGGTCAAAGACAGAACACTAAAGATGCTCTGCTGAGCCAACGTGAGACTTTGGAGAAGCTCAAAGCAGGCAGATGTGGCCTTTGGCTCCCCCTTGTGGGGGAAGGATGCCACCTTCCCTGTGTCGTCGCTGCTTGCTTGGTTTTGTTTGAGGTTGTTGCCTTTGCTTGACACTTTGGCCCTTTTTTGGCCCCCCTGGCTGGTGGGGAATGATCACCTCATTTGCATCTCATTGACTTGGTGACGACATGGCTTGCTCTGCTTGTCTGCAGGGGCAGGCAGGCCCGCCCGCTCGCTCACGGGAGGGCACCTGCAGCATCCCCATCTCGCAGCCTTCGGGCTGGAGCTGGACCTGTGAGTGGGCCGCTGGTGCGCGGCTATCTGCTGCGGTTTGGGCCTCCTGCCCTTGAGCCTCCCTCCAGCGTGCATCCTCTTGAGCGGAGATGAGCGAGTCACGAGAGGGTGCCGGCCGGCAGCTGGAGCTCGAGCTGTCTACAGCATGTTCTCAGGCCAGCGCAGCAGCGTGAGGCTGCTGGGGCGGAGCCAACGCTCCTCTATGCAAATGACTCAGGCTGCCGCTGTGCATCTTGGGCGGCTTTGGACTTGAGCTCGGCCTGCCCTGTGGGGGGCGGAGTGGGCGTCGGGAGCGACCGGCGCCTCCCACTCGAGGAGCCTCCGTGCGGTCTGTGCCGAACGCCACCCCCGCCCCCTCCCTTCCGGGCCCGAGACTCCGCGATGTTGGGGAGCTGCGTCGGAGGGGCGCTCGTCGGGCCGGCGGGCCCCAACTCATACTTACCTGGCAGGGGAGATACCATGATCACTAAGGTGGTTCTCCCAGGGTGAGGCTCATCCATTGCACTCCGGGTGTGCTGACCCCTGCGATTTCCCCAAATGCGGGAAACTCGACTGCATAATTTGTGGTAGTGGGGGACTGCGTTCGCGCTTTCCCCTGATTTCCTATGGTCAAAGACAGAACACTAAAGATGCTCTGCTGAGCCAACGTGAGACTTTGGAGAAGCTCAAAGCAGGCAGATGTGGCCTTTGGCTCCCCCTTGTGGGGGAAGGATGCCACCTTCCCTGTGTCGTCGCTGCTTGCTTGGTTTTGTTTGAGGTTGTTGCCTTTGCTTGACACTTTGGCCCTTTTTTGGCCCCCCTGGCTGGTGGGGAATGATCACCTCATTTGCATCTCATTGACTTGGTGACGACATGGCTTGCTCTGCTTGTCTGCAGGGGCAGGCAGGCCCGCCCGCTCGCTCACGGGAGGGCACCTGCAGCATCCCCATCTCGCAGCCTTCGGGCTGGAGCTGGACCTGTGAGTGGGCCGCTGGTGCGCGGCTATCTGCTGCGGTTTGGGCCTCCTGCCCTTGAGCCTCCCTCCAGCGTGCATCCTCTTGAGCGGAGATGAGCGAGTCACGAGAGGGTGCCGGCCGGCAGCTGGAGCTCGAGCTGTCTACAGCATGTTCTCAGGCCAGCGCAGCAGCGTGAGGCTGCTGGGGCGGAGCCAACGCTCCTCTATGCAAATGACTCAGGCTGCCGCTGTGCATCTTGGGCGGCTTTGGACTTGAGCTCGGCCTGCCCTGTGGGGGGCGGAGTGGGCGTCGGGAGCGACCGGCGCCTCCCACTCGAGGAGCCTCCGTGCGGTCTGTGCCGAACGCCACCCCCGCCCCCTCCCTTCCGGGCCCGAGACTCCGCGATGTTGGGGAGCTGCGTCGGAGGGGCGCTCGTCGGGCCGGCGGGCCCCAACTCATACTTACCTGGCAGGGGAGATACCATGATCACTAAGGTGGTTCTCCCAGGGTGAGGCTCATCCATTGCACTCCGGGTGTGCTGACCCCTGCGATTTCCCCAAATGCGGGAAACTCGACTGCATAATTTGTGGTAGTGGGGGACTGCGTTCGCGCTTTCCCCTGATTTCCTATGGTCAAAGACAGAACACTAAAGATGCTCTGCTGAGCCAACGTGAGACTTTGGAGAAGCTCAAAGCAGGCAGATGTGGCCTTTGGCTCCCCCTTGTGGGGGAAGGATGCCACCTTCCCTGTGTCGTCGCTGCTTGCTTGGTTTTGTTTGAGGTTGTTGCCTTTGCTTGACACTTTGGCCCTTTTTTGGCCCCCCTGGCTGGTGGGGAATGATCACCTCATTTGCATCTCATTGACTTGGTGACGACATGGCTTGCTCTGCTTGTCTGCAGGGGCAGGCAGGCCCGCCCGCTCGCTCACGGGAGGGCACCTGCAGCATCCCCATCTCGCAGCCTTCGGGCTGGAGCTGGACCTGTGAGTGGGCCGCTGGTGCGCGGCTATCTGCTGCGGTTTGGGCCTCCTGCCCTTGAGCCTCCCTCCAGCGTGCATCCTCTTGAGCGGAGATGAGCGAGTCACGAGAGGGTGCCGGCCGGCAGCTGGAGCTCGAGCTGTCTACAGCATGTTCTCAGGCCAGCGCAGCAGCGTGAGGCTGCTGGGGCGGAGCCAACGCTCCTCTATGCAAATGACTCAGGCTGCCGCTGTGCATCTTGGGCGGCTTTGGACTTGAGCTCGGCCTGCCCTGTGGGGGGCGGAGTGGGCGTCGGGAGCGACCGGCGCCTCCCACTCGAGGAGCCTCCGTGCGGTCTGTGCCGAACGCCACCCCCGCCCCCTCCCTTCCGGGCCCGAGACTCCGCGATGTTGGGGAGCTGCGTCGGAGGGGCGCTCGTCGGGCCGGCGGGCCCCAACTCATACTTACCTGGCAGGGGAGATACCATGATCACTAAGGTGGTTCTCCCAGGGTGAGGCTCATCCATTGCACTCCGGGTGTGCTGACCCCTGCGATTTCCCCAAATGCGGGAAACTCGACTGCATAATTTGTGGTAGTGGGGGACTGCGTTCGCGCTTTCCCCTGATTTCCTATGGTCAAAGACAGAACACTATAGATGCTCTGCTGAGCCAACGTGAGACTTTGGAGAAGCTCAAAGCAGGCAGATGTGGCCTTTGGCTCCCCCTTGTGGGGGAAGGATGCCACCTTCCCTGTGTCGTCGCTGCTTGCTTGGTTTTGTTTGAGGTTGTTGCCTTTGCTTGACACTTTGGCCCTTTTTTGGCCCCCCTGGCTGGTGGGGAATGATCACCTCATTTGCATCTCATTGACTTGGTGACGACATGGCTTGCTCTGCTTGTCTGCAGGGGCAGGCAGGCCCGCCCGCTCGCTCACGGGAGGGCACCTGCAGCATCCCCATCTCGCAGCCTTCGGGCTGGAGCTGGACCTGTGAGTGGGCCGCTGGTGCGCGGCTATCTGCTGCGGTTTGGGCCTCCTGCCCTTGAGCCTCCCTCCAGCGTGCATCCTCTTGAGCGGAGATGAGCGAGTCACGAGAGGGTGCCGGCCGGCAGCTGGAGCTCGAGCTGTCTACAGCATGTTCTCAGGCCAGCGCAGCAGCGTGAGGCTGCTGGGGCGGAGCCAACGCTCCTCTATGCAAATGACTCAGGCTGCCGCTGTGCATCTTGGGCGGCTTTGGACTTGAGCTCGGCCTGCCCTGTGGGGGGCGGAGTGGGCGTCGGGAGCGACCGGCGCCTCCCACTCGAGGAGCCTCCGTGCGGTCTGTGCCGAACGCCACCCCCGCCCCCTCCCTTCCGGGCCCGAGACTCCGCGATGTTGGGGAGCTGCGTCGGAGGGGCGCTCGTCGGGCCGGCGGGCCCCAACTCATACTTACCTGGCAGGGGAGATACCATGATCACTAAGGTGGTTCTCCCAGGGTGAGGCTCATCCATTGCACTCCGGGTGTGCTG
The DNA here is from genome assembly GCF_051348905.1 of Ranitomeya variabilis. Classification (NCBI taxonomy): domain Eukaryota; kingdom Metazoa; phylum Chordata; class Amphibia; order Anura; family Dendrobatidae; genus Ranitomeya; species Ranitomeya variabilis. Next base: position 75,683 of record NW_027507932.1, on the reverse strand, counting down.
ACCCCTGCGATTTCCCCAAATGCGGGAAACTCGACTGCATAATTTGTGGTAGTGGGGGACTGCGTTCGCGCTTTCCCCTGATTTCCTATGGTCAAAGACAGAACACTAAAGATGCTCTGCTGAGCCAACGTGAGTCTTTGGAGAAGCTCAAAGCAGGCAGATGTGGCCTTTGGCTCCCCCTTGTGGGGGAAGGATGCCACCTTCCCTGTGTCGTCGCTGCTTGCTTGGTTTTGTTTGAGGTTGTTGCCTTTGCTTGACACTTTGGCCCTTTTTTGGCCCCCCTGGCTGGTGGGGAATGATCACCTCATTTGCATCTCATTGACTTGGTGACGACATGGCTTGCTCTGCTTGTCTGCAGGGGCAGGCAGGCCCGCCCGCTCGCTCACGGGAGGGCACCTGCAGCATCCCCATCTCGCAGCCTTCGGGCTGGAGCTGGACCTGTGAGTGGGCCGCTGGTGCGCGGCTATCTGCTGCGGTTTGGGCCTCCTGCCCTTGAGCCTCCCTCCAGCGTGCATCCTCTTGAGCGGAGATGAGCGAGTCACGAGAGGGTGCCGGCCGGCAGCTGGAGCTCGAGCTGTCTACAGCATGTTCTCAGGCCAGCGCAGCAGCGTGAGGCTGCTGGGGCGGAGCCAACGCTCCTCTATGCAAATGACTCAGGCTGCCGCTGTGCATCTTGGGCGGCTTTGGACTTGAGCTCGGCCTGCCCTGTGGGGGGCGGAGTGGGCGTCGGGAGCGACCGGCGCCTCCCACTCGAGGAGCCTCCGTGCGGTCTGTGCCGAACGCCACCCCCGCCCCCTCCCTTCCGGGCCCGAGACTCCGCGATGTTGGGGAGCTGCGTCGGAGGGGCGCTCGTCGGGCCGGCGGGCCCCAACTCATACTTACCTGGCAGGGGAGATACCATGATCACTAAGGTGGTTCTCCCAGGGTGAGGCTCATCCATTGCACTCCGGGTGTGCTGACCCCTGCGATTTCCCCAAATGCGGGAAACTCGACTGCATAATTTGTGGTAGTGGGGGACTGCGTTCGCGCTTTCCCCTGATTTCCTATGGTCAAAGACAGAACACTAAAGATGCTCTGCTGAGCCAACGTGAGACTTTGGAGAAGCTCAAAGCAGGCAGATGTGGCCTTTGGCTCCCCCTTGTGGGGGAAGGATGCCACCTTCCCTGTGTCGTCGCTGCTTGCTTGGTTTTGTTTGAGGTTGTTGCCTTTGCTTGACACTTTGGCCCTTTTTTGGCCCCCCTGGCTGGTGGGGAATGATCACCTCATTTGCATCTCATTGACTTGGTGACGACATGGCTTGCTCTGCTTGTCTGCAGGGGCAGGCAGGCCCGCCCGCTCGCTCACGGGAGGGCACCTGCAGCATCCCCATCTCGCAGCCTTCGGGCTGGAGCTGGACCTGTGAGTGGGCCGCTGGTGCGCGGCTATCTGCTGCGGTTTGGGCCTCCTGCCCTTGAGCCTCCCTCCAGCGTGCATCCTCTTGAGCGGAGATGAGCGAGTCACGAGAGGGTGCCGGCCGGCAGCTGGAGCTCGAGCTGTCTACAGCATGTTCTCAGGCCAGCGCAGCAGCGTGAGGCTGCTGGGGCGGAGCCAACGCTCCTCTATGCAAATGACTCAGGCTGCCGCTGTGCATCTTGGGCGGCTTTGGACTTGAGCTCGGCCTGCCCTGTGGGGGGCGGAGTGGGCGTCGGGAGCGACCGGCGCCTCCCACTCGAGGAGCCTCCGTGCGGTCTGTGCCGAACGCCACCCCCGCCCCCTCCCTTCCGGGCCCGAGACTCCGCGATGTTGGGGAGCTGCGTCGGAGGGGCGCTCGTCGGGCCGGCGGGCCCCAACTCATACTTACCTGGCAGGGGAGATACCATGATCACTAAGGTGGTTCTCCCAGGGTGAGGCTCATCCATTGCACTCCGGGTGTGCTGACCCCTGCGATTTCCCCAAATGCGGGAAACTCGACTGCATAATTTGTGGTAGTGGGGGACTGCGTTCGCGCTTTCCCCTGATTTCCTATGGTCAAAGACAGAACACTAAAGATGCTCTGCTGAGCCAACGTGAGACTTTGGAGAAGCTCAAAGCAGGCAGATGTGGCCTTTGGCTCCCCCTTGTGGGGGAAGGATGCCACCTTCCCTGTGTCGTCGCTGCTTGCTTGGTTTTGTTTGAGGTTGTTGCCTTTGCTTGACACTTTGGCCCTTTTTTGGCCCCCCTGGCTGGTGGGGAATGATCACCTCATTTGCATCTCATTGACTTGGTGACGACATGGCTTGCTCTGCTTGTCTGCAGGGGCAGGCAGGCCCGCCCGCTCGCTCACGGGAGGGCACCTGCAGCATCCCCATCTCGCAGCCTTCGGGCTGGAGCTGGACCTGTGAGTGGGCCGCTGGTGCGCGGCTATCTGCTGCGGTTTGGGCCTCCTGCCCTTGAGCCTCCCTCCAGCGTGCATCCTCTTGAGCGGAGATGAGCGAGTCACGAGAGGGTGCCGGCCGGCAGCTGGAGCTCGAGCTGTCTACAGCATGTTCTCAGGCCAGCGCAGCAGCGTGAGGCTGCTGGGGCGGAGCCAACGCTCCTCTATGCAAATGACTCAGGCTGCCGCTGTGCATCTTGGGCGGCTTTGGACTTGAGCTCGGCCTGCCCTGTGGGGGGCGGAGTGGGCGTCGGGAGCGACCGGCGCCTCCCACTCGAGGAGCCTCCGTGCGGTCTGTGCCGAACGCCACCCCCGCCCCCTCCCTTCCGGGCCCGAGACTCCGCGATGTTGGGGAGCTGCGTCGGAGGGGCGCTCGTCGGGCCGGCGGGCCCCAACTCATACTTACCTGGCAGGGGAGATACCATGATCACTAAGGTGGTTCTCCCAGGGTGAGGCTCATCCATTGCACTCCGGGTGTGCTGACCCCTGCGATTTCCCCAAATGCGGGAAACTCGACTGCATAATTTGTGGTAGTGGGGGACTGCGTTCGCGCTTTCCCCTGATTTCCTATGGTCAAAGACAGAACACTAAAGATGCTCTGCTGAGCCAACGTGAGACTTTGGAGAAGCTCAAAGCAGGCAGATGTGGCCTTTGGCTCCCCCTTGTGGGGGAAGGATGCCACCTTCCCTGTGTCGTCGCTGCTTGCTTGGTTTTGTTTGAGGTTGTTGCCTTTGCTTGACACTTTGGCCCTTTTTTGGCCCCCCTGGCTGGTGGGGAATGATCACCTCATTTGCATCTCATTGACTTGGTGACGACATGGCTTGCTCTGCTTGTCTGCAGGGGCAGGCAGGCCCGCCCGCTCGCTCACGGGAGGGCACCTGCAGCATCCCCATCTCGCAGCCTTCGGGCTGGAGCTGGACCTGTGAGTGGGCCGCTGGTGCGCGGCTATCTGCTGCGGTTTGGGCCTCCTGCCCTTGAGCCTCCCTCCAGCGTGCATCCTCTTGAGCGGAGATGAGCGAGTCACGAGAGGGTGCCGGCCGGCAGCTGGAGCTCGAGCTGTCTACAGCATGTTCTCAGGCCAGCGCAGCAGCGTGAGGCTGCTGGGGCGGAGCCAACGCTCCTCTATGCAAATGACTCAGGCTGCCGCTGTGCATCTTGGGCGGCTTTGGACTTGAGCTCGGCCTGCCCTGTGGGGGGCGGAGTGGGCGTCGGGAGCGACCGGCGCCTCCCACTCGAGGAGCCTCCGTGCGGTCTGTGCCGAACGCCACCCCCGCCCCCTCCCTTCCGGGCCCGAGACTCCGCGATGTTGGGGAGCTGCGTCGGAGGGGCGCTCGTCGGGCCGGCGGGCCCCAACTCATACTTACCTGGCAGGGGAGATACCATGATCACTAAGGTGGTTCTCCCAGGGTGAGGCTCATCCATTGCACTCCGGGTGTGCTGACCCCTGCGATTTCCCCAAATGCGGGAAACTCGACTGCATAATTTGTGGTAGTGGGGGACTGCGTTCGCGCTTTCCCCTGATTTCCTATGGTCAAAGACAGAACACTAAAGATGCTCTGCTGAGCCAACGTGAGACTTTGGAGAAGCTCAAAGCAGGCAGATGTGGCCTTTGGCTCCCCCTTGTGGGGGAAGGATGCCACCTTCCCTGTGTCGTCGCTGCTTGCTTGGTTTTGTTTGAGGTTGTTGCCTTTGCTTGACACTTTGGCCCTTTTTTGGCCCCCCTGGCTGGTGGGGAATGATCACCTCATTTGCATCTCATTGACTTGGTGACGACATGGCTTGCTCTGCTTGTCTGCAGGGGCAGGCAGGCCCGCCCGCTCGCTCACGGGAGGGCACCTGCAGCATCCCCATCTCGCAGCCTTCGGGCTGGAGCTGGACCTGTGAGTGGGCCGCTGGTGCGCGGCTATCTGCTGCGGTTTGGGCCTCCTGCCCTTGAGCCTCCCTCCAGCGTGCATCCTCTTGAGCGGAGATGAGCGAGTCACGAGAGGGTGCCGGCCGGCAGCTGGAGCTCGAGCTGTCTACAGCATGTTCTCAGGCCAGCGCAGCAGCGTGAGGCTGCTGGGGCGGAGCCAACGCTCCTCTATGCAAATGACTCAGGCTGCCGCTGTGCATCTTGGGCGGCTTTGGACTTGAGCTCGGCCTGCCCTGTGGGGGGCGGAGTGGGCGTCGGGAGCGACCGGCGCCTCCCACTCGAGGAGCCTCCGTGCGGTCTGTGCCGAACGCCACCCCCGCCCCCTCCCTTCCGGGCCCGAGACTCCGCGATGTTGGGGAGCTGCGTCGGAGGGGCGCTCGTCGGGCCGGCGGGCCCCAACTCATACTTACCTGGCAGGGGAGATACCATGATCACTAAGGTGGTTCTCCCAGGGTGAGGCTCATCCATTGCACTCCGGGTGTGCTGACCCCTGCGATTTCCCCAAATGCGGGAAACTCGACTGCATAATTTGTGGTAGTGGGGGACTGCGTTCGCGCTTTCCCCTGATTTCCTATGGTCAAAGACAGAACACTAAAGATGCTCTGCTGAGCCAACGTGAGACTTTGGAGAAGCTCAAAGCAGGCAGATGTGGCCTTTGGCTCCCCCTTGTGGGGGAAGGATGCCACCTTCCCTGTGTCGTCGCTGCTTGCTTGGTTTTGTTTGAGGTTGTTGCCTTTGCTTGACACTTTGGCCCTTTTTTGGCCCCCCTGGCTGGTGGGGAATGATCACCTCATTTGCATCTCATTGACTTGGTGACGACATGGCTTGCTCTGCTTGTCTGCAGGGGCAGGCAGGCCCGCCCGCTCGCTCACGGGAGGGCACCTGCAGCATCCCCATCTCGCAGCCTTCGGGCTGGAGCTGGACCTGTGAGTGGGCCGCTGGTGCGCGGCTATCTGCTGCGGTTTGGGCCTCCTGCCCTTGAGCCTCCCTCCAGCGTGCATCCTCTTGAGCGGAGATGAGCGAGTCACGAGAGGGTGCCGGCCGGCAGCTGGAGCTCGAGCTGTCTACAGCATGTTCTCAGGCCAGCGCAGCAGCGTGAGGCTGCTGGGGCGGAGCCAACGCTCCTCTATGCAAATGACTCAGGCTGCCGCTGTGCATCTTGGGCGGCTTTGGACTTGAGCTCGGCCTGCCCTGTGGGGGGCGGAGTGGGCGTCGGGAGCGACCGGCGCCTCCCACTCGAGGAGCCTCCGTGCGGTCTGTGCCGAACGCCACCCCCGCCCCCTCCCTTCCGGGCCCGAGACTCCGCGATGTTGGGGAGCTGCGTCGGAGGGGCGCTCGTCGGGCCGGCGGGCCCCAACTCATACTTACCTGGCAGGGGAGATACCATGATCACTAAGGTGGTTCTCCCAGGGTGAGGCTCATCCATTGCACTCCGGGTGTGCTGACCCCTGCGATTTCCCCAAATGCGGGAAACTCGACTGCATAATTTGTGGTAGTGGGGGACTGCGTTCGCGCTTTCCCCTGATTTCCTATGGTCAAAGACAGAACACTAAAGATGCTCTGCTGAGCCAACGTGAGACTTTGGAGAAGCTCAAAGCAGGCAGATGTGGCCTTTGGCTCCCCCTTGTGGGGGAAGGATGCCACCTTCCCTGTGTCGTCGCTGCTTTCTTGGTTTTGTTTGAGGTTGTTGCCTTTGCTTGACACTTTGGCCCTTTTTTGGCCCCCCTGGCTGGTGGGGAATGATCACCTCATTTGCATCTCATTGACTTGGTGACGACATGGCTTGCTCTGCTTGTCTGCAGGGGCAGGCAGGCCCGCCCGCTCGCTCACGGGAGGGCACCTGCAGCATCCCCATCTCGCAGCCTTCGGGCTGGAGCTGGACCTGTGAGTGGGCCGCTGGTGCGCGGCTATCTGCTGCGGTTTGGGCCTCCTGCCCTTGAGCCTCCCTCCAGCGTGCATCCTCTTGAGCGGAGATGAGCGAGTCACGAGAGGGTGCCGGCCGGCAGCTGGAGCTCGAGCTGTCTACAGCATGTTCTCAGGCCAGCGCAGCAGCGTGAGGCTGCTGGGGCGGAGCCAACGCTCCTCTATGCAAATGACTCAGGCTGCCGCTGTGCATCTTGGGCGGCTTTGGACTTGAGCTCGGCCTGCCCTGTGGGGGGCGGAGTGGGCGTCGGGAGCGACCGGCGCCTCCCACTCGAGGAGCCTCCGTGCGGTCTGTGCCGAACGCCACCCCCGCCCCCTCCCTTCCGGGCCCGAGACTCCGCGATGTTGGGGAGCTGCGTCGGAGGGGCGCTCGTCGGGCCGGCGGGCCCCAACTCATACTTACCTGGCAGGGGAGATACCATGATCACTAAGGTGGTTCTCCCAGGGTGAGGCTCATCCATTGCACTCCGGGTGTGCTGACCCCTGCGATTTCCCCAAATGCGGGAAACTCGACTGCATAATTTGTGGTAGTGGGGGACTGCGTTCGCGCTTTCCCCTGATTTCCTATGGTCAAAGACAGAACACTAAAGATGCTCTGCTGAGCCAACGTGAGACTTTGGAGAAGCTCAAAGCAGGCAGATGTGGCCTTTGGCTCCCCCTTGTGGGGGAAGGATGCCACCTTCCCTGTGTCGTCGCTGCTTGCTTGGTTTTGTTTGAGGTTGTTGCCTTTGCTTGACACTTTGGCCCTTTTTTGGCCCCCCTGGCTGGTGGGGAATGATCACCTCATTTGCATCTCATTGACTTGGTGACGACATGGCTTGCTCTGCTTGTCTGCAGGGGCAGGCAGGCCCGCCCGCTCGCTCACGGGAGGGCACCTGCAGCATCCCCATCTCGCAGCCTTCGGGCTGGAGCTGGACCTGTGAGTGGGCCGCTGGTGCGCGGCTATCTGCTGCGGTTTGGGCCTCCTGCCCTTGAGCCTCCCTCCAGCGTGCATCCTCTTGAGCGGAGATGAGCGAGTCACGAGAGGGTGCCGGCCGGCAGCTGGAGCTCGAGCTGTCTACAGCATGTTCTCAGGCCAGCGCAGCAGCGTGAGGCTGCTGGGGCGGAGCCAACGCTCCTCTATGCAAATGACTCAGGCTGCCGCTGTGCATCTTGGGCGGCTTTGGACTTGAGCTCGGCCTGCCCTGTGGGGGGCGGAGTGGGCGTCGGGAGCGACCGGCGCCTCCCACTCGAGGAGCCTCCGTGCGGTCTGTGCCGAACGCCACCCCCGCCCCCTCCCTTCCGGGCCCGAGACTCCGCGATGTTGGGGAGCTGCGTCGGAGGGGCGCTCGTCGGGCCGGCGGGCCCCAACTCATACTTACCTGGCAGGGGAGATACCATGATCACTAAGGTGGTTCTCCCAGGGTGAGGCTCATCCATTGCACTCCGGGTGTGCTGACCCCTGCGATTTCCCCAAATGCGGGAAACTCGACTGCATAATTTGTGGTAGTGGGGGACTGCGTTCGCGCTTTCCCCTGATTTCCTATGGTCAAAGACAGAACACTAAAGATGCTCTGCTGAGCCAACGTGAGACTTTGGAGAAGCTCAAAGCAGGCAGATGTGGCCTTTGGCTCCCCCTTGTGGGGGAAGGATGCCACCTTCCCTGTGTCGTCGCTGCTTGCTTGGTTTTGTTTGAGGTTGTTGCCTTTGCTTGACACTTTGGCCCTTTTTTGGCCCCCCTGGCTGGTGGGGAATGATCACCTCATTTGCATCTCATTGACTTGGTGACGACATGGCTTGCTCTGCTTGTCTGCAGGGGCAGGCAGGCCCGCCCGCTCGCTCACGGGAGGGCACCTGCAGCATCCCCATCTCGCAGCCTTCGGGCTGGAGCTGGACCTGTGAGTGGGCCGCTGGTGCGCGGCTATCTGCTGCGGTTTGGGCCTCCTGCCCTTGAGCCTCCCTCCAGCGTGCATCCTCTTGAGCGGAGATGAGCGAGTCACGAGAGGGTGCCGGCCGGCAGCTGGAGCTCGAGCTGTCTACAGCATGTTCTCAGGCCAGCGCAGCAGCGTGAGGCTGCTGGGGCGGAGCCAACGCTCCTCTATGCAAATGACTCAGGCTGCCGCTGTGCATCTTGGGCGGCTTTGGACTTGAGCTCGGCCTGCCCTGTGGGGGGCGGAGTGGGCGTCGGGAGCGACCGGCGCCTCCCACTCGAGGAGCCTCCGTGCGGTCTGTGCCGAACGCCACCCCCGCCCCCTCCCTTCCGGGCCCGAGACTCCGCGATGTTGGGGAGCTGCGTCGGAGGGGCGCTCGTCGGGCCGGCGGGCCCCAACTCATACTTACCTGGCAGGGGAGATACCATGATCACTAAGGTGGTTCTCCCAGGGTGAGGCTCATCCATTGCACTCCGGGTGTGCTGACCCCTGCGATTTCCCCAAATGCGGGAAACTCGACTGCATAATTTGTGGTAGTGGGGGACTGCGTTCGCGCTTTCCCCTGATTTCCTATGGTCAAAGACAGAACACTAAAGATGCTCTGCTGAGCCAACGTGAGACTTTGGAGAAGCTCAAAGCAGGCAGATGTGGCCTTTGGCTCCCCCTTGTGGGGGAAGGATGCCACCTTCCCTGTGTCGTCGCTGCTTGCTTGGTTTTGTTTGAGGTTGTTGCCTTTGCTTGACACTTTGGCCCTTTTTTGGCCCCCCTGGCTGGTGGGGAATGATCACCTCATTTGCATCTCATTGACTTGGTGACGACATGGCTTGCTCTGCTTGTCTGCAGGGGCAGGCAGGCCCGCCCGCTCGCTCACGGGAGGGCACCTGCAGCATCCCCATCTCGCAGCCTTCGGGCTGGAGCTGGACCTGTGAGTGGGCCGCTGGTGCGCGGCTATCTGCTGCGGTTTGGGCCTCCTGCCCTTGAGCCTCCCTCCAGCGTGCATCCTCTTGAGCGGAGATGAGCGAGTCACGAGAGGGTGCCGGCCGGCAGCTGGAGCTCGAGCTGTCTACAGCATGTTCTCAGGCCAGCGCAGCAGCGTGAGGCTGCTGGGGCGGAGCCAACGCTCCTCTATGCAAATGACTCAGGCTGCCGCTGTGCATCTTGGGCGGCTTTGGACTTGAGCTCGGCCTGCCCTGTGGGGGGCGGAGTGGGCGTCGGGAGCGACCGGCGCCTCCCACTCGAGGAGCCTCCGTGCGGTCTGTGCCGAACGCCACCCCCGCCCCCTCCCTTCCGGGCCCGAGACTCCGCGATGTTGGGGAGCTGCGTCGGAGGGGCGCTCGTCGGGCCGGCGGGCCCCAACTCATACTTACCTGGCAGGGGAGATACCATGATCACTAAGGTGGTTCTCCCAGGGTGAGGCTCATCCATTGCACTCCGGGTGTGCTGACCCCTGCGATTTCCCCAAATGCGGGAAACTCGACTGCATAATTTGTGGTAGTGGGGGACTGCGTTCGCGCTTTCCCCTGATTTCCTATGGTCAAAGACAGAACACTAAAGATGCTCTGCTGAGCCAACGTGAGACTTTGGAGAAGCTCAAAGCAGGCAGATGTGGCCTTTGGCTCCCCCTTGTGGGGGAAGGATGCCACCTTCCCTGTGTCGTCGCTGCTTGCTTGGTTTTGTTTGAGGTTGTTGCCTTTGCTTGACACTTTGGCCCTTTTTTGGCCCCCCTGGCTGGTGGGGAATGATCACCTCATTTGCATCTCATTGACTTGGTGACGACATGGCTTGCTCTGCTTGTCTGCAGGGGCAGGCAGGCCCGCCCGCTCGCTCACGGGAGGGCACCTGCAGCATCCCCATCTCGCAGCCTTCGGGCTGGAGCTGGACCTGTGAGTGGGCCGCTGGTGCGCGGCTATCTGCTGCGGTTTGGGCCTCCTGCCCTTGAGCCTCCCTCCAGCGTGCATCCTCTTGAGCGGAGATGAGCGAGTCACGAGAGGGTGCCGGCCGGCAGCTGGAGCTCGAGCTGTCTACAGCATGTTCTCAGGCCAGCGCAGCAGCGTGAGGCTGCTGGGGCGGAGCCAACGCTCCTCTATGCAAATGACTCAGGCTGCCGCTGTGCATCTTGGGCGGCTTTGGACTTGAGCTCGGCCTGCCCTGTGGGGGGCGGAGTGGGCGTCGGGAGCGACCGGCGCCTCCCACTCGAGGAGCCTCCGTGCGGTCTGTGCCGAACGCCACCCCCGCCCCCTCCCTTCCGGGCCCGAGACTCCGCGATGTTGGGGAGCTGCGTCGGAGGGGCGCTCGTCGGGCCGGCGGGCCCCAACTCATACTTACCTGGCAGGGGAGATACCATGATCACTAAGGTGGTTCTCCCAGGGTGAGGCTCATCCATTGCACTCCGGGTGTGCTGACCCCTGCGATTTCCCCAAATGCGGGAAACTCGACTGCATAATTTGTGGTAGTGGGGGACTGCGTTCGCGCTTTCCCCTGATTTCCTATGGTCAAAGACAGAACACTAAAGATGCTCTGCTGAGCCAACGTGAGACTTTGGAGAAGCTCAAAGCAGGCAGATGTGGCCTTTGGCTCCCCCTTGTGGGGGAAGGATGCCACCTTCCCTGTGTCGTCGCTGCTTGCTTGGTTTTGTTTGAGGTTGTTGCCTTTGCTTGACACTTTGGCCCTTTTTTGGCCCCCCTGGCTGGTGGGGAATGATCACCTCATTTGCATCTCATTGACTTGGTGACGACATGGCTTGCTCTGCTTGTCTGCAGGGGCAGGCAGGCCCGCCCGCTCGCTCACGGGAGGGCACCTGCAGCATCCCCATCTCGCAGCCTTCGGGCTGGAGCTGGACCTGTGAGTGGGCCGCTGGTGCGCGGCTATCTGCTGCGGTTTGGGCCTCCTGCCCTTGAGCCTCCCTCCAGCGTGCATCCTCTTGAGCGGAGATGAGCGAGTCACGAGAGGGTGCCGGCCGGCAGCTGGAGCTCGAGCTGTCTACAGCATGTTCTCAGGCCAGCGCAGCAGCGTGAGGCTGCTGGGGCGGAGCCAACGCTCCTCTATGCAAATGACTCAGGCTGCCGCTGTGCATCTTGGGCGGCTTTGGACTTGAGCTCGGCCTGCCCTGTGGGGGGCGGAGTGGGCGTCGGGAGCGACCGGCGCCTCCCACTCGAGGAGCCTCCGTGCGGTCTGTGCCGAACGCCACCCCCGCCCCCTCCCTTCCGGGCCCGAGACTCCGCGATGTTGGGGAGCTGCGTCGGAGGGGCGCTCGTCGGGCCGGCGGGCCCCAACTCATACTTACCTGGCAGGGGAGATACCATGATCACTAAGGTGGTTCTCCCAGGGTGAGGCTCATCCATTGCACTCCGGGTGTGCTGACCCCTGCGATTTCCCCAAATGCGGGAAACTCGACTGCATAATTTGTGGTAGTGGGGGACTGCGTTCGCGCTTTCCCCTGATTTCCTATGGTCAAAGACAGAACACTAAAGATGCTCTGCTGAGCCAACGTGAGACTTTGGAGAAGCTCAAAGCAGGCAGATGTGGCCTTTGGCTCCCCCTTGTGGGGGAAGGATGCCACCTTCCCTGTGTCGTCGCTGCTTGCTTGGTTTTGTTTGAGGTTGTTGCCTTTGCTTGACACTTTGGCCCTTTTTTGGCCCCCCTGGCTGGTGGGGAATGATCACCTCATTTGCATCTCATTGACTTGGTGACGACATGGCTTGCTCTGCTTGTCTGCAGGGGCAGGCAGGCCCGCCCGCTCGCTCACGGGAGGGCACCTGCAGCATCCCCATCTCGCAGCCTTCGGGCTGGAGCTGGACCTGTGAGTGGGCCGCTGGTGCGCGGCTATCTGCTGCGGTTTGGGCCTCCTGCCCTTGAGCCTCCCTCCAGCGTGCATCCTCTTGAGCGGAGATGAGCGAGTCACGAGAGGGTGCCGGCCGGCAGCTGGAGCTCGAGCTGTCTACAGCATGTTCTCAGGCCAGCGCAGCAGCGTGAGGCTGCTGGGGCGGAGCCAACGCTCCTCTATGCAAATGACTCAGGCTGCCGCTGTGCATCTTGGGCGGCTTTGGACTTGAGCTCGGCCTGCCCTGTGGGGGGCGGAGTGGGCGTCGGGAGCGACCGGCGCCTCCCACTCGAGGAGCCTCCGTGCGGTCTGTGCCGAACGCCACCCCCGCCCCCTCCCTTCCGGGCCCGAGACTCCGCGATGTTGGGGAGCTGCGTCGGAGGGGCGCTCGTCGGGCCGGCGGGCCCCAACTCATACTTACCTGGCAGGGGAGATACCATGATCACTAAGGTGGTTCTCCCAGGGTGAGGCTCATCCATTGCACTCCGGGTGTGCTGACCCCTGCGATTTCCCCAAATGCGGGAAACTCGACTGCATAATTTGTGGTAGTGGGGGACTGCGTTCGCGCTTTCCCCTGATTTCCTATGGTCAAAGACAGAACACTAAAGATGCTCTGCTGAGCCAACGTGAGACTTTGGAGAAGCTCAAAGCAGGCAGATGTGGCCTTTGGCTCCCCCTTGTGGGGGAAGGATGCCACCTTCCCTGTGTCGTCGCTGCTTGCTTGGTTTTGTTTGAGGTTGTTGCCTTTGCTTGACACTTTGGCCCTTTTTTGGCCCCCCTGGCTGGTGGGGAATGATCACCTCATTTGCATCTCATTGACTTGGTGACGACATGGCTTGCTCTGCTTGTCTGCAGGGGCAGGCAGGCCCGCCCGCTCGCTCACGGGAGGGCACCTGCAGCATCCCCATCTCGCAGCCTTCGGGCTGGAGCTGGACCTGTGAGTGGGCCGCTGGTGCGCGGCTATCTGCTGCGGTTTGGGCCTCCTGCCCTTGAGCCTCCCTCCAGCGTGCATCCTCTTGAGCGGAGATGAGCGAGTCACGAGAGGGTGCCGGCCGGCAGCTGGAGCTCGAGCTGTCTACAGCATGTTCTCAGGCCAGCGCAGCAGCGTGAGGCTGCTGGGGCGGAGCCAACGCTCCTCTATGCAAATGACTCAGGCTGCCGCTGTGCATCTTGGGCGGCTTTGGACTTGAGCTCGGCCTGCCCTGTGGGGGGCGGAGTGGGCGTCGGGAGCGACCGGCGCCTCCCACTCGAGGAGCCTCCGTGCGGTCTGTGCCGAACGCCACCCCCGCCCCCTCCCTTCCGGGCCCGAGACTCCGCGATGTTGGGGAGCTGCGTCGGAGGGGCGCTCGTCGGGCCGGCGGGCCCCAACTCATACTTACCTGGCAGGGGAGATACCATGATCACTAAGGTGGTTCTCCCAGGGTGAGGCTCATCCATTGCACTCCGGGTGTGCTGACCCCTGCGATTTCCCCAAATGCGGGAAACTCGACTGCATAATTTGTGGTAGTGGGGGACTGCGTTCGCGCTTTCCCCTGATTTCCTATGGTCAAAGACAGAACACTAAAGATGCTCTGCTGAGCCAACGTGAGACTTTGGAGAAGCTCAAAGCAGGCAGATGTGGCCTTTGGCTCCCCCTTGTGGGGGAAGGATGCCACCTTCCCTGTGTCGTCGCTGCTTGCTTGGTTTTGTTTGAGGTTGTTGCCTTTGCTTGACACTTTGGCCCTTTTTTGGCCCCCCTGGCTGGTGGGGAATGATCACCTCATTTGCATCTCATTGACTTGGTGACGACATGGCTTGCTCTGCTTGTCTGCAGGGGCAGGCAGGCCCGCCCGCTCGCTCACGGGAGGGCACCTGCAGCATCCCCATCTCGCAGCCTTCGGGCTGGAGCTGGACCTGTGAGTGGGCCGCTGGTGCGCGGCTATCTGCTGCGGTTTGGGCCTCCTGCCCTTGAGCCTCCCTCCAGCGTGCATCCTCTTGAGCGGAGATGAGCGAGTCACGAGAGGGTGCCGGCCGGCAGCTGGAGCTCGAGCTGTCTACAGCATGTTCTCAGGCCAGCGCAGCAGCGTGAGGCTGCTGGGGCGGAGCCAACGCTCCTCTATGCAAATGACTCAGGCTGCCGCTGTGCATCTTGGGCGGCTTTGGACTTGAGCTCGGCCTGCCCTGTGGGGGGCGGAGTGGGCGTCGGGAGCGACCGGCGCCTCCCACTCGAGGAGCCTCCGTGCGGTCTGTGCCGAACGCCACCCCCGCCCCCTCCCTTCCGGGCCCGAGACTCCGCGATGTTGGGGAGCTGCGTCGGAGGGGCGCTCGTCGGGCCGGCGGGCCCCAACTCATACTTACCTGGCAGGGGAGATACCATGATCACTAAGGTGGTTCTCCCAGGGTGAGGCTCATCCATTGCACTCCGGGTGTGCTGACCCCTGCGATTTCCCCAAATGCGGGAAACTCGACTGCATAATTTGTGGTAGTGGGGGACTGCGTTCGCGCTTTCCCCTGATTTCCTATGGTCAAAGACAGAACACTAAAGATGCTCTGCTGAGCCAACGTGAGACTTTGGAGAAGCTCAAAGCAGGCAGATGTGGCCTTTGGCTCCCCCTTGTGGGGGAAGGATGCCACCTTCCCTGTGTCGTCGCTGCTTGCTTGGTTTTGTTTGAGGTTGTTGCCTTTGCTTGACACTTTGGCCCTTTTTTGGCCCCCCTGGCTGGTGGGGAATGATCACCTCATTTGCATCTCATTGACTTGGTGACGACATGGCTTGCTCTGCTTGTCTGCAGGGGCAGGCAGGCCCGCCCGCTCGCTCACGGGAGGGCACCTGCAGCATCCCCATCTCGCAGCCTTCGGGCTGGAGCTGGACCTGTGAGTGGGCCGCTGGTGCGCGGCTATCTGCTGCGGTTTGGGCCTCCTGCCCTTGAGCCTCCCTCCAGCGTGCATCCTCTTGAGCGGAGATGAGCGAGTCACGAGAGGGTGCCGGCCGGCAGCTGGAGCTCGAGCTGTCTACAGCATGTTCTCAGGCCAGCGCAGCAGCGTGAGGCTGCTGGGGCGGAGCCAACGCTCCTCTATGCAAATGACTCAGGCTGCCGCTGTGCATCTTGGGCGGCTTTGGACTTGAGCTCGGCCTGCCCTGTGGGGGGCGGAGTGGGCGTCGGGAGCGACCGGCGCCTCCCACTCGAGGAGCCTCCGTGCGGTCTGTGCCGAACGCCACCCCCGCCCCCTCCCTTCCGGGCCCGAGACTCCGCGATGTTGGGGAGCTGCGTCGGAGGGGCGCTCGTCGGGCCGGCGGGCCCCAACTCATACTTAGGCTACGTTCACATTTGCGGTGTGCGCCGCAGCGTCGCCGCCGCAACGCACAGCGCAAATGTGAACACATGCACAACGCAGCTTT
This sequence comes from Ranitomeya variabilis, assembly GCF_051348905.1. NCBI lineage: Eukaryota > Metazoa > Chordata > Amphibia > Anura > Dendrobatidae > Ranitomeya > Ranitomeya variabilis. The sequence continues at coordinate 60,347 of NW_027507932.1, read as the reverse complement.
TTGCGCCGCATGCGTCCTTTTTTTCATTGATTTTGGACGCAGCAAAAATGCAACTTGCTGCGTCCTCCGCGACCCGACGCGGGCGCCGCAGGGACGCATGCGGCGCAAAAAGCAAGTGCACCGCATGTCCATGCGCCCCCATGTTAAATATAGGGGCGCATGATGCATGCGGCGCCGCTGCGGCGCCCGCCGCTGCGGCGGGCGCCGCTAATGTGAACGTAGCCTTACCTGGCAGGGGAGATACCATGATCACTAAGGCTACGTTCACATTTGCGTTGTGCGCCGCAGCGTCGTCGCCGCACCAAAACGCATGCGTCGTGCGGCCCTATCTTTAACATTGGGGCCGCATGGCGCCGCATGTACATGCGTTGTCATGCGTTTTGGTGCGTCGTACGCCGCATGCGGCGTTAGGGCGCACCTGTCAGGGCGCGGCAAACGCAACATGTTGCATTTTTTTTGCGGCGCCGACTTTTTAAAAAACGCATGCGTCGTGTTTGCGTCGCTTTTGCGTCGTCGATGCGCCTTTTTTCCCATTGATTTGCATTGACAACGCAGACGACGCAAGTACTTGCGTCGTGGTGCGTTGTACGACGCATGCGTTTTCCAAAAAAATTGCAAAAATTGTCTAGACTTTGGGGGGGCGCATGCGGCGCAAAACGCTGCGTTTTTTGTTCATAACGCAACTGCGTTTTTGTTTGCGTTGTGCGTTGCGGCGCCGACGCTGCGGCGCACAACGCAAATGTGAACGTAGCCTAAGGTGGTTCTCCCAGGGTGAGGCTCATCCATTGCACTCCGGGTGTGCTGACCCCTGCGATTTCCCCAAATGCGGGAAACTCGACTGCATAATTTGTGGTAGTGGGGGACTGCGTTCGCGCTTTCCCCTGATTTCCTATGGTCAAAGACAGAACACTAAAGATGCTCTGCTGAGCCAACGTGAGACTTTGGAGAAGCTCAAAGCAGGCAGATGTGGCCTTTGGCTCCCCCTTGTGGGGGAAGGATGCCACCTTCCCTGTGTCGTCGCTGCTTGCTTGGTTTTGTTTGAGGTTGTTGCCTTTGCTTGACACTTTGGCCCTTTTTTGGCCCCCCTGGCTGGTGGGGAATGATCACCTCATTTGCATCTCATTGACTTGGTGACGACATGGCTTGCTCTGCTTGTCTGCAGGGGCAGGCAGGCCCGCCCGCTCGCTCACGGGAGGGCACCTGCAGCATCCCCATCTCGCAGCCTTCGGGCTGGAGCTGGACCTGTGAGTGGGCCGCTGGTGCGCGGCTATCTGCTGCGGTTTGGGCCTCCTGCCCTTGAGCCTCCCTCCAGCGTGCATCCTCTTGAGCGGAGATGAGCGAGTCACGAGAGGGTGCCGGCCGGCAGCTGGAGCTCGAGCTGTCTACAGCATGTTCTCAGGCCAGCGCAGCAGCGTGAGGCTGCTGGGGCGGAGCCAACGCTCCTCTATGCAAATGACTCAGGCTGCCGCTGTGCATCTTGGGCGGCTTTGGACTTGAGCTCGGCCTGCCCTGTGGGGGGCGGAGTGGGCGTCGGGAGCGACCGGCGCCTCCCACTCGAGGAGCCTCCGTGCGGTCTGTGCCGAACGCCACCCCCGCCCCCTCCCTTCCGGGCCCGAGACTCCGCGATGTTGGGGAGCTGCGTCGGAGGGGCGCTCGTCGGGCCGGCGGGCCCCAACTCATACTTACCTGGCAGGGGAGATACCATGATCACTAAGGTGGTTCTCCCAGGGTGAGGCTCATCCATTGCACTCCGGGTGTGCTGACCCCTGCGATTTCCCCAAATGCGGGAAACTCGACTGCATAATTTGTGGTAGTGGGGGACTGCGTTCGCGCTTTCCCCTGATTTCCTATGGTCAAAGACAGAACACTAAAGATGCTCTGCTGAGCCAACGTGAGACTTTGGAGAAGCTCAAAGCAGGCAGATGTGGCCTTTGGCTCCCCCTTGTGGGGGAAGGATGCCACCTTCCCTGTGTCGTCGCTGCTTGCTTGGTTTTGTTTGAGGTTGTTGCCTTTGCTTGACACTTTGGCCCTTTTTTGGCCCCCCTGGCTGGTGGGGAATGATCACCTCATTTGCATCTCATTGACTTGGTGACGACATGGCTTGCTCTGCTTGTCTGCAGGGGCAGGCAGGCCCGCCCGCTCGCTCACGGGAGGGCACCTGCAGCATCCCCATCTCGCAGCCTTCGGGCTGGAGCTGGACCTGTGAGTGGGCCGCTGGTGCGCGGCTATCTGCTGCGGTTTGGGCCTCCTGCCCTTGAGCCTCCCTCCAGCGTGCATCCTCTTGAGCGGAGATGAGCGAGTCACGAGAGGGTGCCGGCCGGCAGCTGGAGCTCGAGCTGTCTACAGCATGTTCTCAGGCCAGCGCAGCAGCGTGAGGCTGCTGGGGCGGAGCCAACGCTCCTCTATGCAAATGACTCAGGCTGCCGCTGTGCATCTTGGGCGGCTTTGGACTTGAGCTCGGCCTGCCCTGTGGGGGGCGGAGTGGGCGTCGGGAGCGACCGGCGCCTCCCACTCGAGGAGCCTCCGTGCGGTCTGTGCCGAACGCCACCCCCGCCCCCTCCCTTCCGGGCCCGAGACTCCGCGATGTTGGGGAGCTGCGTCGGAGGGGCGCTCGTCGGGCCGGCGGGCCCCAACTCATACTTACCTGGCAGGGGAGATACCATGATCACTAAGGTGGTTCTCCCAGGGTGAGGCTCATCCATTGCACTCCGGGTGTGCTGACCCCTGCGATTTCCCCAAATGCGGGAAACTCGACTGCATAATTTGTGGTAGTGGGGGACTGCGTTCGCGCTTTCCCCTGATTTCCTATGGTCAAAGACAGAACACTAAAGATGCTCTGCTGAGCCAACGTGAGACTTTGGAGAAGCTCAAAGCAGGCAGATGTGGCCTTTGGCTCCCCCTTGTGGGGGAAGGATGCCACCTTCCCTGTGTCGTCGCTGCTTGCTTGGTTTTGTTTGAGGTTGTTGCCTTTGCTTGACACTTTGGCCCTTTTTTGGCCCCCCTGGCTGGTGGGGAATGATCACCTCATTTGCATCTCATTGACTTGGTGACGACATGGCTTGCTCTGCTTGTCTGCAGGGGCAGGCAGGCCCGCCCGCTCGCTCACGGGAGGGCACCTGCAGCATCCCCATCTCGCAGCCTTCGGGCTGGAGCTGGACCTGTGAGTGGGCCGCTGGTGCGCGGCTATCTGCTGCGGTTTGGGCCTCCTGCCCTTGAGCCTCCCTCCAGCGTGCATCCTCTTGAGCGGAGATGAGCGAGTCACGAGAGGGTGCCGGCCGGCAGCTGGAGCTCGAGCTGTCTACAGCATGTTCTCAGGCCAGCGCAGCAGCGTGAGGCTGCTGGGGCGGAGCCAACGCTCCTCTATGCAAATGACTCAGGCTGCCGCTGTGCATCTTGGGCGGCTTTGGACTTGAGCTCGGCCTGCCCTGTGGGGGGCGGAGTGGGCGTCGGGAGCGACCGGCGCCTCCCACTCGAGGAGCCTCCGTGCGGTCTGTGCCGAACGCCACCCCCGCCCCCTCCCTTCCGGGCCCGAGACTCCGCGATGTTGGGGAGCTGCGTCGGAGGGGCGCTCGTCGGGCCGGCGGGCCCCAACTCATACTTACCTGGCAGGGGAGATACCATGATCACTAAGGTGGTTCTCCCAGGGTGAGGCTCATCCATTGCACTCCGGGTGTGCTGACCCCTGCGATTTCCCCAAATGCGGGAAACTCGACTGCATAATTTGTGGTAGTGGGGGACTGCGTTCGCGCTTTCCCCTGATTTCCTATGGTCAAAGACAGAACACTAAAGATGCTCTGCTGAGCCAACGTGAGACTTTGGAGAAGCTCAAAGCAGGCAGATGTGGCCTTTGGCTCCCCCTTGTGGGGGAAGGATGCCACCTTCCCTGTGTCGTCGCTGCTTGCTTGGTTTTGTTTGAGGTTGTTGCCTTTGCTTGACACTTTGGCCCTTTTTTGGCCCCCCTGGCTGGTGGGGAATGATCACCTCATTTGCATCTCATTGACTTGGTGACGACATGGCTTGCTCTGCTTGTCTGCAGGGGCAGGCAGGCCCGCCCGCTCGCTCACGGGAGGGCACCTGCAGCATCCCCATCTCGCAGCCTTCGGGCTGGAGCTGGACCTGTGAGTGGGCCGCTGGTGCGCGGCTATCTGCTGCGGTTTGGGCCTCCTGCCCTTGAGCCTCCCTCCAGCGTGCATCCTCTTGAGCGGAGATGAGCGAGTCACGAGAGGGTGCCGGCCGGCAGCTGGAGCTCGAGCTGTCTACAGCATGTTCTCAGGCCAGCGCAGCAGCGTGAGGCTGCTGGGGCGGAGCCAACGCTCCTCTATGCAAATGACTCAGGCTGCCGCTGTGCATCTTGGGCGGCTTTGGACTTGAGCTCGGCCTGCCCTGTGGGGGGCGGAGTGGGCGTCGGGAGCGACCGGCGCCTCCCACTCGAGGAGCCTCCGTGCGGTCTGTGCCGAACGCCACCCCCGCCCCCTCCCTTCCGGGCCCGAGACTCCGCGATGTTGGGGAGCTGCGTCGGAGGGGCGCTCGTCGGGCCGGCGGGCCCCAACTCATACTTACCTGGCAGGGGAGATACCATGATCACTAAGGTGGTTCTCCCAGGGTGAGGCTCATCCATTGCACTCCGGGTGTGCTGACCCCTGCGATTTCCCCAAATGCGGGAAACTCGACTGCATAATTTGTGGTAGTGGGGGACTGCGTTCGCGCTTTCCCCTGATTTCCTATGGTCAAAGACAGAACACTAAAGATGCTCTGCTGAGCCAACGTGAGACTTTGGAGAAGCTCAAAGCAGGCAGATGTGGCCTTTGGCTCCCCCTTGTGGGGGAAGGATGCCACCTTCCCTGTGTCGTCGCTGCTTGCTTGGTTTTGTTTGAGGTTGTTGCCTTTGCTTGACACTTTGGCCCTTTTTTGGCCCCCCTGGCTGGTGGGGAATGATCACCTCATTTGCATCTCATTGACTTGGTGACGACATGGCTTGCTCTGCTTGTCTGCAGGGGCAGGCAGGCCCGCCCGCTCGCTCACGGGAGGGCACCTGCAGCATCCCCATCTCGCAGCCTTCGGGCTGGAGCTGGACCTGTGAGTGGGCCGCTGGTGCGCGGCTATCTGCTGCGGTTTGGGCCTCCTGCCCTTGAGCCTCCCTCCAGCGTGCATCCTCTTGAGCGGAGATGAGCGAGTCACGAGAGGGTGCCGGCCGGCAGCTGGAGCTCGAGCTGTCTACAGCATGTTCTCAGGCCAGCGCAGCAGCGTGAGGCTGCTGGGGCGGAGCCAACGCTCCTCTATGCAAATGACTCAGGCTGCCGCTGTGCATCTTGGGCGGCTTTGGACTTGAGCTCGGCCTGCCCTGTGGGGGGCGGAGTGGGCGTCGGGAGCGACCGGCGCCTCCCACTCGAGGAGCCTCCGTGCGGTCTGTGCCGAACGCCACCCCCGCCCCCTCCCTTCCGGGCCCGAGACTCCGCGATGTTGGGGAGCTGCGTCGGAGGGGCGCTCGTCGGGCCGGCGGGCCCCAACTCATACTTACCTGGCAGGGGAGATACCATGATCACTAAGGTGGTTCTCCCAGGGTGAGGCTCATCCATTGCACTCCGGGTGTGCTGACCCCTGCGATTTCCCCAAATGCGGGAAACTCGACTGCATAATTTGTGGTAGTGGGGGACTGCGTTCGCGCTTTCCCCTGATTTCCTATGGTCAAAGACAGAACACTAAAGATGCTCTGCTGAGCCAACGTGAGACTTTGGAGAAGCTCAAAGCAGGCAGATGTGGCCTTTGGCTCCCCCTTGTGGGGGAAGGATGCCACCTTCCCTGTGTCGTCGCTGCTTGCTTGGTTTTGTTTGAGGTTGTTGCCTTTGCTTGACACTTTGGCCCTTTTTTGGCCCCCCTGGCTGGTGGGGAATGATCACCTCATTTGCATCTCATTGACTTGGTGACGACATGGCTTGCTCTGCTTGTCTGCAGGGGCAGGCAGGCCCGCCCGCTCGCTCACGGGAGGGCACCTGCAGCATCCCCATCTCGCAGCCTTCGGGCTGGAGCTGGACCTGTGAGTGGGCCGCTGGTGCGCGGCTATCTGCTGCGGTTTGGGCCTCCTGCCCTTGAGCCTCCCTCCAGCGTGCATCCTCTTGAGCGGAGATGAGCGAGTCACGAGAGGGTGCCGGCCGGCAGCTGGAGCTCGAGCTGTCTACAGCATGTTCTCAGGCCAGCGCAGCAGCGTGAGGCTGCTGGGGCGGAGCCAACGCTCCTCTATGCAAATGACTCAGGCTGCCGCTGTGCATCTTGGGCGGCTTTGGACTTGAGCTCGGCCTGCCCTGTGGGGGGCGGAGTGGGCGTCGGGAGCGACCGGCGCCTCCCACTCGAGGAGCCTCCGTGCGGTCTGTGCCGAACGCCACCCCCGCCCCCTCCCTTCCGGGCCCGAGACTCCGCGATGTTGGGGAGCTGCGTCGGAGGGGCGCTCGTCGGGCCGGCGGGCCCCAACTCATACTTACCTGGCAGGGGAGATACCATGATCACTAAGGTGGTTCTCCCAGGGTGAGGCTCATCCATTGCACTCCGGGTGTGCTGACCCCTGCGATTTCCCCAAATGCGGGAAACTCGACTGCATAATTTGTGGTAGTGGGGGACTGCGTTCGCGCTTTCCCCTGATTTCCTATGGTCAAAGACAGAACACTAAAGATGCTCTGCTGAGCCAACGTGAGACTTTGGAGAAGCTCAAAGCAGGCAGATGTGGCCTTTGGCTCCCCCTTGTGGGGGAAGGATGCCACCTTCCCTGTGTCGTCGCTGCTTGCTTGGTTTTGTTTGAGGTTGTTGCCTTTGCTTGACACTTTGGCCCTTTTTTGGCCCCCCTGGCTGGTGGGGAATGATCACCTCATTTGCATCTCATTGACTTGGTGACGACATGGCTTGCTCTGCTTGTCTGCAGGGGCAGGCAGGCCCGCCCGCTCGCTCACGGGAGGGCACCTGCAGCATCCCCATCTCGCAGCCTTCGGGCTGGAGCTGGACCTGTGAGTGGGCCGCTGGTGCGCGGCTATCTGCTGCGGTTTGGGCCTCCTGCCCTTGAGCCTCCCTCCAGCGTGCATCCTCTTGAGCGGAGATGAGCGAGTCACGAGAGGGTGCCGGCCGGCAGCTGGAGCTCGAGCTGTCTACAGCATGTTCTCAGGCCAGCGCAGCAGCGTGAGGCTGCTGGGGCGGAGCCAACGCTCCTCTATGCAAATGACTCAGGCTGCCGCTGTGCATCTTGGGCGGCTTTGGACTTGAGCTCGGCCTGCCCTGTGGGGGGCGGAGTGGGCGTCGGGAGCGACCGGCGCCTCCCACTCGAGGAGCCTCCGTGCGGTCTGTGCCGAACGCCACCCCCGCCCCCTCCCTTCCGGGCCCGAGACTCCGCGATGTTGGGGAGCTGCGTCGGAGGGGCGCTCGTCGGGCCGGCGGGCCCCAACTCATACTTACCTGGCAGGGGAGATACCATGATCACTAAGGTGGTTCTCCCAGGGTGAGGCTCATCCATTGCACTCCGGGTGTGCTGACCCCTGCGATTTCCCCAAATGCGGGAAACTCGACTGCATAATTTGTGGTAGTGGGGGACTGCGTTCGCGCTTTCCCCTGATTTCCTATGGTCAAAGACAGAACACTAAAGATGCTCTGCTGAGCCAACGTGAGACTTTGGAGAAGCTCAAAGCAGGCAGATGTGGCCTTTGGCTCCCCCTTGTGGGGGAAGGATGCCACCTTCCCTGTGTCGTCGCTGCTTGCTTGGTTTTGTTTGAGGTTGTTGCCTTTGCTTGACACTTTGGCCCTTTTTTGGCCCCCCTGGCTGGTGGGGAATGATCACCTCATTTGCATCTCATTGACTTGGTGACGACATGGCTTGCTCTGCTTGTCTGCAGGGGCAGGCAGGCCCGCCCGCTCGCTCACGGGAGGGCACCTGCAGCATCCCCATCTCGCAGCCTTCGGGCTGGAGCTGGACCTGTGAGTGGGCCGCTGGTGCGCGGCTATCTGCTGCGGTTTGGGCCTCCTGCCCTTGAGCCTCCCTCCAGCGTGCATCCTCTTGAGCGGAGATGAGCGAGTCACGAGAGGGTGCCGGCCGGCAGCTGGAGCTCGAGCTGTCTACAGCATGTTCTCAGGCCAGCGCAGCAGCGTGAGGCTGCTGGGGCGGAGCCAACGCTCCTCTATGCAAATGACTCAGGCTGCCGCTGTGCATCTTGGGCGGCTTTGGACTTGAGCTCGGCCTGCCCTGTGGGGGGCGGAGTGGGCGTCGGGAGCGACCGGCGCCTCCCACTCGAGGAGCCTCCGTGCGGTCTGTGCCGAACGCCACCCCCGCCCCCTCCCTTCCGGGCCCGAGACTCCGCGATGTTGGGGAGCTGCGTCGGAGGGGCGCTCGTCGGGCCGGCGGGCCCCAACTCATACTTACCTGGCAGGGGAGATACCATGATCACTAAGGTGGTTCTCCCAGGGTGAGGCTCATCCATTGCACTCCGGGTGTGCTGACCCCTGCGATTTCCCCAAATGCGGGAAACTCGACTGCATAATTTGTGGTAGTGGGGGACTGCGTTCGCGCTTTCCCCTGATTTCCTATGGTCAAAGACAGAACACTAAAGATGCTCTGCTGAGCCAACGTGAGACTTTGGAGAAGCTCAAAGCAGGCAGATGTGGCCTTTGGCTCCCCCTTGTGGGGGAAGGATGCCACCTTCCCTGTGTCGTCGCTGCTTGCTTGGTTTTGTTTGAGGTTGTTGCCTTTGCTTGACACTTTGGCCCTTTTTTGGCCCCCCTGGCTGGTGGGGAATGATCACCTCATTTGCATCTCATTGACTTGGTGACGACATGGCTTGCTCTGCTTGTCTGCAGGGGCAGGCAGGCCCGCCCGCTCGCTCACGGGAGGGCACCTGCAGCATCCCCATCTCGCAGCCTTCGGGCTGGAGCTGGACCTGTGAGTGGGCCGCTGGTGCGCGGCTATCTGCTGCGGTTTGGGCCTCCTGCCCTTGAGCCTCCCTCCAGCGTGCATCCTCTTGAGCGGAGATGAGCGAGTCACGAGAGGGTGCCGGCCGGCAGCTGGAGCTCGAGCTGTCTACAGCATGTTCTCAGGCCAGCGCAGCAGCGTGAGGCTGCTGGGGCGGAGCCAACGCTCCTCTATGCAAATGACTCAGGCTGCCGCTGTGCATCTTGGGCGGCTTTGGACTTGAGCTCGGCCTGCCCTGTGGGGGGCGGAGTGGGCGTCGGGAGCGACCGGCGCCTCCCACTCGAGGAGCCTCCGTGCGGTCTGTGCCGAACGCCACCCCCGCCCCCCTCCCTTCCGGGCCCGAGACTCCGCGATGTTGGGGAGCTGCGTCGGAGGGGCGCTCGTCGGGCCGGCGGGCCCCAACTCATACTTACCTGGCAGGGGAGATACCATGATCACTAAGGTGGTTCTCCCAGGGTGAGGCTCATCCATTGCACTCCGGGTGTGCTGACCCCTGCGATTTCCCCAAATGCGGGAAACTCGACTGCATAATTTGTGGTAGTGGGGGACTGCGTTCGCGCTTTCCCCTGATTTCCTATGGTCAAAGACAGAACACTAAAGATGCTCTGCTGAGCCAACGTGAGACTTTGGAGAAGCTCAAAGCAGGCAGATGTGGCCTTTGGCTCCCCCCTTGTGGGGGAAGGATGCCACCTTCCCTGTGTCGTCGCTGCTTGCTTGGTTTTGTTTGAGGTTGTTGCCTTTGCTTGACACTTTGGCCCTTTTTTGGCCCCCCTGGCTGGTGGGGAATGATCACCTCATTTGCATCTCATTGACTTGGTGACGACATGGCTTGCTCTGCTTGTCTGCAGGGGCAGGCAGGCCCGCCCGCTCGCTCACGGGAGGGCACCTGCAGCATCCCCATCTCGCAGCCTTCGGGCTGGAGCTGGACCTGTGAGTGGGCCGCTGGTGCGCGGCTATCTGCTGCGGTTTGGGCCTCCTGCCCTTGAGCCTCCCTCCAGCGTGCATCCTCTTGAGCGGAGATGAGCGAGTCACGAGAGGGTGCCGGCCGGCAGCTGGAGCTCGAGCTGTCTACAGCATGTTCTCAGGCCAGCGCAGCAGCGTGAGGCTGCTGGGGCGGAGCCAACGCTCCTCTATGCAAATGACTCAGGCTGCCGCTGTGCATCTTGGGCGGCTTTGGACTTGAGCTCGGCCTGCCCTGTGGGGGCGGAGTGGGCGTCGGGAGCGACCGGCGCCTCCCACTCGAGGAGCCTCCGTGCGGTCTGTGCCGAACGCCACCCCCGCCCCCTCCCTTCCGGGCCCGAGACTCCGCGATGTTGGGAGCTGCGTCGGAGGGGCGCTCGTCGGGCCGGCGGGCCCCAACTCATACTTACCTGGCAGGGGAGATACCATGATCACTAAGGTGGTTCTCCCAGGGTGAGGCTCATCCATTGCACTCCGGGTGTGCTGACCCCTGCGATTTCCCCAAATGCGGGAAACTCGACTGCATAATTTGTGGTAGTGGGGACTGCGTTCGCGCTTTCCCCCTGATTTCCTATGGTCAAAGACAGAACACTAAAGATGCTCTGCTGAGCCAACGTGAGACTTTGGAGAAGCTCAAAGCAGGCAGATGTGGCCTTGGCTCCCCCTTGTGGGGGAAGGATGCCACCTTCCCTGTGTCGTCGCTGCTTGCTTGGTTTGTTTGAGGTTGTTGCCTTTGCCTGACACTTTGGCCCTTTTTTGGCCCCCCTGGCTGGTGGGGAATGATCACCTCATTTGCATCTCATTGACTTGGTGACGACATGGCCTTGCTCTGCTTGTCTGCAGGGGCAGGCAGGCCCGCCCGCTCGCTCACGGGAGGGCACCTGCAGCATCCCCATCTCGCAGCCTTCGGGCTGGAGCTGGACCTGTGAGTGGGCCGCTGGTGCGCGGCTATCTGCTGGCGGTTTGGGCCTCCTGCCCTTGAGCCTCCCTCCAGCGTGCATCCTCTTGAGCGGAGATGAGCGAGTCACGAGAGGGTGCCGGCCGGCAGTGGAGCTCGAGCTGTCTACAGGCATGTTCTCAGGCCAGCGCAGCAGCGTGAGGCTGCTGGGGCGGAGCCAACGCTCCTCTATGCAAATGACTCAGGCTGCCGCTGTGCATCTTGGGCGGCTTTGGACTTGAGCTCGGCCTGCCCTGTGGGGGGCGGAGTGGGCGTCGGGAGCGACCGGCGCCTCCCACTCGAGGAGCCTCCGTGCGGTCTGTGCCGAACGCCACCCCCGCCCCCTCCCTTCCGGGCCCGAGACTCCGCGATGTTGGGGAGCTGCGTCGGAGGGGCGCTCGTCGGGCCGGCGGGCCCCAACTCATACTTACCTGGCAGGGGAGATACCATGATCACTAAGGTGGTTCTCCCAGGGTGAGGCTCATCCATTGCACTCCGGGTGTGCTGACCCCTGCGATTTCCCCAAATGCGGGAAACTCGACTGCATAATTTGTGGTAGTGGGGGACTGCGTTCGCGCTTTCCCCTGATTTCCTATGGTCAAAGACAGAACACTAAAGATGCTCTGCTGAGCCAACGTGAGACTTTGGAGAAGCTCAAAGCAGGCAGATGTGGCCTTTGGCTCCCCCTTGTGGGGGAAGGATGCCACCTTCCCTGTGTCGTCGCTGCTTGCTTGGTTTTGTTTGAGGTTGTTGCCTTTGCTTGACACTTTGGCCCTTTTTTGGCCCCCCTGGCTGGTGGGGAATGATCACCTCATTTGCATCTCATTGACTTGGTGACGACATGGCTTGCTCTGCTTGTCTGCAGGGGCAGGCAGGCCCGCCCGCTCGCTCACGGGAGGGCACCTGCAGCATCCCCATCTCGCAGCCTTCGGGCTGGAGCTGGACCTGTGAGTGGGCCGCTGGTGCGCGGCTATCTGCTGCGGTTTGGGCCTCCTGCCCTTGAGCCTCCCTCCAGCGTGCATCCTCTTGAGCGGAGATGAGCGAGTCACGAGAGGGTGCCGGCCGGCAGCTGGAGCTCGAGCTGTCTACAGCATGTTCTCAGGCCAGCGCAGCAGCGTGAGGCTGCTGGGGCGGAGCCAACGCTCCTCTATGCAAATGACTCAGGCTGCCGCTGTGCATCTTGGGCGGCTTTGGACTTGAGCTCGGCCTGCCCTGTGGGGGGCGGAGTGGGCGTCGGGAGCGACCGGCGCCTCCCACTCGAGGAGCCTCCGTGCGGTCTGTGCCGAACGCCACCCCCGCCCCCTCCCTTCCGGGCCCGAGACTCCGCGATGTTGGGGAGCTGCGTCGGAGGGGCGCTCGTCGGGCCGGCGGGCCCCAACTCATACTTACCTGGCAGGGGAGATACCATGATCACTAAGGTGGTTCTCCCAGGGTGAGGCTCATCCATTGCACTCCGGGTGTGCTGACCCCTGCGATTTCCCCAAATGCGGGAAACTCGACTGCATAATTTGTGGTAGTGGGGGACTGCGTTCGCGCTTTCCCCTGATTTCCTATGGTCAAAGACAGAACACTAAAGATGCTCTGCTGAGCCAACGTGAGACTTTGGAGAAGCTCAAAGCAGGCAGATGTGGCCTTTGGCTCCCCCTTGTGGGGGAAGGATGCCACCTTCCCTGTGTCGTCGCTGCTTGCTTGGTTTTGTTTGAGGTTGTTGCCTTTGCTTGACACTTTGGCCCTTTTTTGGCCCCCCTGGCTGGTGGGGAATGATCACCTCATTTGCATCTCATTGACTTGGTGACGACATGGCTTGCTCTGCTTGTCTGCAGGGGCAGGCAGGCCCGCCCGCTCGCTCACGGGAGGGCACCTGCAGCATCCCCATCTCGCAGCCTTCGGGCTGGAGCTGGACCTGTGAGTGGGCCGCTGGTGCGCGGCTATCTGCTGCGGTTTGGGCCTCCTGCCCTTGAGCCTCCCTCCAGCGTGCATCCTCTTGAGCGGAGATGAGCGAGTCACGAGAGGGTGCCGGCCGGCAGCTGGAGCTCGAGCTGTCTACAGCATGTTCTCAGGCCAGCGCAGCAGCGTGAGGCTGCTGGGGCGGAGCCAACGCTCCTCTATGCAAATGACTCAGGCTGCCGCTGTGCATCTTGGGCGGCTTTGGACTTGAGCTCGGCCTGCCCTGTGGGGGGCGGAGTGGGCGTCGGGAGCGACCGGCGCCTCCCACTCGAGGAGCCTCCGTGCGGTCTGTGCCGAACGCCACCCCCGCCCCCTCCCTTCCGGGCCCGAGACTCCGCGATGTTGGGGAGCTGCGTCGGAGGGGCGCTCGTCGGGCCGGCGGGCCCCAACTCATACTTACCTGGCAGGGGAGATACCATGATCACTAAGGTGGTTCTCCCAGGGTGAGGCTCATCCATTGCACTCCGGGTGTGCTGACCCCTGCGATTTCCCCAAATGCGGGAAACTCGACTGCATAATTTGTGGTAGTGGGGGACTGCGTTCGCGCTTTCCCCTGATTTCCTATGGTCAAAGACAGAACACTAAAGATGCTCTGCTGAGCCAACGTGAGACTTTGGAGAAGCTCAAAGCAGGCAGATGTGGCCTTTGGCTCCCCCTTGTGGGGGAAGGATGCCACCTTCCCTGTGTCGTCGCTGCTTTCTTGGTTTTGTTTGAGGTTGTTGCCTTTGCTTGACACTTTGGCCCTTTTTTGGCCCCCCTGGCTGGTGGGGAATGATCACCTCATTTGCATCTCATTGACTTGGTGACGACATGGCTTGCTCTGCTTGTCTGCAGGGGCAGGCAGGCCCGCCCGCTCGCTCACGGGAGGGCACCTGCAGCATCCCCATCTCGCAGCCTTCGGGCTGGAGCTGGACCTGTGAGTGGGCCGCTGGTGCGCGGCTATCTGCTGCGGTTTGGGCCTCCTGCCCTTGAGCCTCCCTCCAGCGTGCATCCTCTTGAGCGGAGATGAGCGAGTCACGAGAGGGTGCCGGCCGGCAGCTGGAGCTCGAGCTGTCTACAGCATGTTCTCAGGCCAGCGCAGCAGCGTGAGGCTGCTGGGGCGGAGCCAACGCTCCTCTATGCAAATGACTCAGGCTGCCGCTGTGCATCTTGGGCGGCTTTGGACTTGAGCTCGGCCTGCCCTGTGGGGGGCGGAGTGGGCGTCGGGAGCGACCGGCGCCTCCCACTCGAGGAGCCTCCGTGCGGTCTGTGCCGAACGCCACCCCCGCCCCCTCCCTTCCGGGCCCGAGACTCCGCGATGTTGGGGAGCTGCGTCGGAGGGGCGCTCGTCGGGCCGGCGGGCCCCAACTCATACTTAGGCTACGTTCACATTTGCGGTGTGCGCCGCAGCGTCGCCGCCGCAACGCACAGCGCAAATGTGAACACATGCACAACGCTGCTTTTTGCGCCGCATGCGTCCTTTTTTCCATTGAATTTGGACGCAGCAAAAATGCAACTTGCTGCGTCCTCCGCGCCCAGACGCGGGCGCCGCAGGGACGCATGCGGCGCAAAAAGCAAGTGCACCGCATGTCCATGCGCCCCCATGTTAAATATAGGGGCGCATGATGCATGCGGCGCCGCTGCGGCGCCCGACGCTGCGGCGCTAGCCGCAAATCTGAACGTAGCCTTCCCTGGCAGGGGAGATACCATGATCACTAAGGTGGTTCTCCCAGGGTGAGGCTCATCCATTGCACTCCGGGTGTGCTGACCCCTGCGATTTCCCCAAATGCGGGAAACTCGACTGCATAATTTGTGGTAGTGGGGGACTGCGTTCGCGCTTTCCCCTGATTTCCTATGGTCAAAGACAGAACACTAAAGATGCTCTGCTGAGCCAACGTGAGACTTTGGAGAAGCTCAAAGCAGGCAGATGTGGCCTTTGGCTCCCCCTTGTGGGGGAAGGATGCCACCTTCCCTGTGTCGTCGCTGCTTGCTTGGTTTTGTTTGAGGTTGTTGCCTTTGCTTGACACTTTGGCCCTTTTTTGGCCCCCCTGGCTGGTGGGGAATGATCACCTCATTTGCATCTCATTGACTTGGTGACGACATGGCTTGCTCTGCTTGTCTGCAGGGGCAGGCAGGCCCGCCCGCTCGCTCACGGGAGGGCACCTGCAGCATCCCCATCTCGCAGCCTTCGGGCTGGAGCTGGACCTGTGAGTGGGCCGCTGGTGCGCGGCTATCTGCTGCGGTTTGGGCCTCCTGCCCTTGAGCCTCCCTCCAGCGTGCATCCTCTTGAGCGGAGATGAGCGAGTCACGAGAGGGTGCCGGCCGGCAGCTGGAGCTCGAGCTGTCTACAGCATGTTCTCAGGCCAGCGCAGCAGCGTGAGGCTGCTGGGGCGGAGCCAACGCTCCTCTATGCAAATGACTCAGGCTGCCGCTGTGCATCTTGGGCGGCTTTGGACTTGAGCTCGGCCTGCCCTGTGGGGGGCGGAGTGGGCGTCGGGAGCGACCGGCGCCTCCCACTCGAGGAGCCTCCGTGCGGTCTGTGCCGAACGCCACCCCCGCCCCCTCCCTTCCGGGCCCGAGACTCCGCGATGTTGGGGAGCTGCGTCGGAGGGGCGCTCGTCGGGCCGGCGGGCCCCAACTCATACTTACCTGGCAGGGGAGATACCATGATCACTAAGGTGGTTCTCCCAGGGTGAGGCTCATCCATTGCACTCCGGGTGTGCTGACCCCTGCGATTTCCCCAAATGCGGGAAACTCGACTGCATAATTTGTGGTAGTGGGGGACTGCGTTCGCGCTTTCCCCTGATTTCCTATGGTCAAAGACAGAACACTAAAGATGCTCTGCTGAGCCAACGTGAGACTTTGGAGAAGCTCAAAGCAGGCAGATGTGGCCTTTGGCTCCCCCTTGTGGGGGAAGGATGCCACCTTCCCTGTGTCGTCGCTGCTTGCTTGGTTTTGTTTGAGGTTGTTGCCTTTGCTTGACACTTTGGCCCTTTTTTGGCCCCCCTGGCTGGTGGGGAATGATCACCTCATTTGCATCTCATTGACTTGGTGACGACATGGCTTGCTCTGCTTGTCTGCAGGGGCAGGCAGGCCCGCCCGCTCGCTCACGGGAGGGCACCTGCAGCATCCCCATCTCGCAGCCTTCGGGCTGGAGCTGGACCTGTGAGTGGGCCGCTGGTGCGCGGCTATCTGCTGCGGTTTGGGCCTCCTGCCCTTGAGCCTCCCTCCAGCGTGCATCCTCTTGAGCGGAGATGAGCGAGTCACGAGAGGGTGCCGGCCGGCAGCTGGAGCTCGAGCTGTCTACAGCATGTTCTCAGGCCAGCGCAGCAGCGTGAGGCTGCTGGGGCGGAGCCAACGCTCCTCTATGCAAATGACTCAGGCTGCCGCTGTGCATCTTGGGCGGCTTTGGACTTGAGCTCGGCCTGCCCTGTGGGGGGCGGAGTGGGCGTCGGGAGCGACCGGCGCCTCCCACTCGAGGAGCCTCCGTGCGGTCTGTGCCGAACGCCACCCCCGCCCCCTCCCTTCCGGGCCCGAGACTCCGCGATGTTGGGGAGCTGCGTCGGAGGGGCGCTCGTCGGGCCGGCGGGCCCCAACTCATACTTACCTGGCAGGGGAGATACCATGATCACTAAGGTGGTTCTCCCAGGGTGAGGCTCATCCATTGCACTCCGGGTGTGCTGACCCCTGCGATTTCCCCAAATGCGGGAAACTCGACTGCATAATTTGTGGTAGTGGGGGACTGCGTTCGCGCTTTCCCCTGATTTCCTATGGTCAAAGACAGAACACTAAAGATGCTCTGCTGAGCCAACGTGAGACTTTGGAGAAGCTCAAAGCAGGCAGATGTGGCCTTTGGCTCCCCCTTGTGGGGGAAGGATGCCACCTTCCCTGTGTCGTCGCTGCTTGCTTGGTTTTGTTTGAGGTTGTTGCCTTTGCTTGACACTTTGGCCCTTTTTTGGCCCCCCTGGCTGGTGGGGAATGATCACCTCATTTGCATCTCATTGACTTGGTGACGACATGGCTTGCTCTGCTTGTCTGCAGGGGCAGGCAGGCCCGCCCGCTCGCTCACGGGAGGGCACCTGCAGCATCCCCATCTCGCAGCCTTCGGGCTGGAGCTGGACCTGTGAGTGGGCCGCTGGTGCGCGGCTATCTGCTGCGGTTTGGGCCTCCTGCCCTTGAGCCTCCCTCCAGCGTGCATCCTCTTGAGCGGAGATGAGCGAGTCACGAGAGGGTGCCGGCCGGCAGCTGGAGCTCGAGCTGTCTACAGCATGTTCTCAGGCCAGCGCAGCAGCGTGAGGCTGCTGGGGCGGAGCCAACGCTCCTCTATGCAAATGACTCAGGCTGCCGCTGTGCATCTTGGGCGGCTTTGGACTTGAGCTCGGCCTGCCCTGTGGGGGGCGGAGTGGGCGTCGGGAGCGACCGGCGCCTCCCACTCGAGGAGCCTCCGTGCGGTCTGTGCCGAACGCCACCCCCGCCCCCTCCCTTCCGGGCCCGAGACTCCGCGATGTTGGGGAGCTGCGTCGGAGGGGCGCTCGTCGGGCCGGCGGGCCCCAACTCATACTTACCTGGCAGGGGAGATACCATGATCACTAAGGTGGTTCTCCCAGGGTGAGGCTCATCCATTGCACTCCGGGTGTGCTGACCCCTGCGATTTCCCCAAATGCGGGAAACTCGACTGCATAATTTGTGGTAGTGGGGGACTGCGTTCGCGCTTTCCCCTGATTTCCTATGGTCAAAGACAGAACACTAAAGATGCTCTGCTGAGCCAACGTGAGACTTTGGAGAAGCTCAAAGCAGGCAGATGTGGCCTTTGGCTCCCCCTTGTGGGGGAAGGATGCCACCTTCCCTGTGTCGTCGCTGCTTGCTTGGTTTTGTTTGAGGTTGTTGCCTTTGCTTGACACTTTGGCCCTTTTTTGGCCCCCCTGGCTGGTGGGGAATGATCACCTCATTTGCATCTCATTGACTTGGTGACGACATGGCTTGCTCTGCTTGTCTGCAGGGGCAGGCAGGCCCGCCCGCTCGCTCACGGGAGGGCACCTGCAGCATCCCCATCTCGCAGCCTTCGGGCTGGAGCTGGACCTGTGAGTGGGCCGCTGGTGCGCGGCTATCTGCTGCGGTTTGGGCCTCCTGCCCTTGAGCCTCCCTCCAGCGTGCATCCTCTTGAGCGGAGATGAGCGAGTCACGAGAGGGTGCCGGCCGGCAGCTGGAGCTCGAGCTGTCTACAGCATGTTCTCAGGCCAGCGCAGCAGCGTGAGGCTGCTGGGGCGGAGCCAACGCTCCTCTATGCAAATGACTCAGGCTGCCGCTGTGCATCTTGGGCGGCTTTGGACTTGAGCTCGGCCTGCCCTGTGGGGGGCGGAGTGGGCGTCGGGAGCGACCGGCGCCTCCCACTCGAGGAGCCTCCGTGCGGTCTGTGCCGAACGCCACCCCCGCCCCCTCCCTTCCGGGCCCGAGACTCCGCGATGTTGGGGAGCTGCGTCGGAGGGGCGCTCGTCGGGCCGGCGGGCCCCAACTCATACTTACCTGGCAGGGGAGATACCATGATCACTAAGGTGGTTCTCCCAGGGTGAGGCTCATCCATTGCACTCCGGGTGTGCTGACCCCTGCGATTTCCCCAAATGCGGGAAACTCGACTGCATAATTTGTGGTAGTGGGGGACTGCGTTCGCGCTTTCCCCTGATTTCCTATGGTCAAAGACAGAACACTAAAGATGCTCTGCTGAGCCAACGTGAGACTTTGGAGAAGCTCAAAGCAGGCAGATGTGGCCTTTGGCTCCCCCTTGTGGGGGAAGGATGCCACCTTCCCTGTGTCGTCGCTGCTTGCTTGGTTTTGTTTGAGGTTGTTGCCTTTGCTTGACACTTTGGCCCTTTTTTGGCCCCCCTGGCTGGTGGGGAATGATCACCTCATTTGCATCTCATTGACTTGGTGACGACATGGCTTGCTCTGCTTGTCTGCAGGGGCAGGCAGGCCCGCCCGCTCGCTCACGGGAGGGCACCTGCAGCATCCCCATCTCGCAGCCTTCGGGCTGGAGCTGGACCTGTGAGTGGGCCGCTGGTGCGCGGCTATCTGCTGCGGTTTGGGCCTCCTGCCCTTGAGCCTCCCTCCAGCGTGCATCCTCTTGAGCGGAGATGAGCGAGTCACGAGAGGGTGCCGGCCGGCAGCTGGAGCTCGAGCTGTCTACAGCATGTTCTCAGGCCAGCGCAGCAGCGTGAGGCTGCTGGGGCGGAGCCAACGCTCCTCTATGCAAATGACTCAGGCTGCCGCTGTGCATCTTGGGCGGCTTTGGACTTGAGCTCGGCCTGCCCTGTGGGGGGCGGAGTGGGCGTCGGGAGCGACCGGCGCCTCCCACTCGAGGAGCCTCCGTGCGGTCTGTGCCGAACGCCACCCCCGCCCCCTCCCTTCCGGGCCCGAGACTCCGCGATGTTGGGGAGCTGCGTCGGAGGGGCGCTCGTCGGGCCGGCGGGCCCCAACTCATACTTACCTGGCAGGGGAGATACCATGATCACTAAGGTGGTTCTCCCAGGGTGAGGCTCATCCATTGCACTCCGGGTGTGCTGACCCCTGCGATTTCCCCAAATGCGGGAAACTCGACTGCATAATTTGTGGTAGTGGGGGACTGCGTTCGCGCTTTCCCCTGATTTCCTATGGTCAAAGACAGAACACTAAAGATGCTCTGCTGAGCCAACGTGAGACTTTGGAGAAGCTCAAAGCAGGCAGATGTGGCCTTTGGCTCCCCCTTGTGGGGGAAGGATGCCACCTTCCCTGTGTCGTCGCTGCTTGCTTGGTTTTGTTTGAGGTTGTTGCCTTTGCTTGACACTTTGGCCCTTTTTTGGCCCCCCTGGCTGGTGGGGAATGATCACCTCATTTGCATCTCATTGACTTGGTGACGACATGGCTTGCTCTGCTTGTCTGCAGGGGCAGGCAGGCCCGCCCGCTCGCTCACGGGAGGGCACCTGCAGCATCCCCATCTCGCAGCCTTCGGGCTGGAGCTGGACCTGTGAGTGGGCCGCTGGTGCGCGGCTATCTGCTGCGGTTTGGGCCTCCTGCCCTTGAGCCTCCCTCCAGCGTGCATCCTCTTGAGCGGAGATGAGCGAGTCACGAGAGGGTGCCGGCCGGCAGCTGGAGCTCGAGCTGTCTACAGCATGTTCTCAGGCCAGCGCAGCAGCGTGAGGCTGCTGGGGCGGAGCCAACGCTCCTCTATGCAAATGACTCAGGCTGCCGCTGTGCATCTTGGGCGGCTTTGGACTTGAGCTCGGCCTGCCCTGTGGGGGGCGGAGTGGGCGTCGGGAGCGACCGGCGCCTCCCACTCGAGGAGCCTCCGTGCGGTCTGTGCCGAACGCCACCCCCGCCCCCTCCCTTCCGGGCCCGAGACTCCGCGATGTTGGGGAGCTGCGTCGGAGGGGCGCTCGTCGGGCCGGCGGGCCCCAACTCATACTTACCTGGCAGGGGAGATACCATGATCACTAAGGTGGTTCTCCCAGGGTGAGGCTCATCCATTGCACTCCGGGTGTGCTGACCCCTGCGATTTCCCCAAATGCGGGAAACTCGACTGCATAATTTGTGGTAGTGGGGGACTGCGTTCGCGCTTTCCCCTGATTTCCTATGGTCAAAGACAGAACACTAAAGATGCTCTGCTGAGCCAACGTGAGACTTTGGAGAAGCTCAAAGCAGGCAGATGTGGCCTTTGGCTCCCCCTTGTGGGGGAAGGATGCCACCTTCCCTGTGTCGTCGCTGCTTGCTTGGTTTTGTTTGAGGTTGTTGCCTTTGCTTGACACTTTGGCCCTTTTTTGGCCCCCCTGGCTGGTGGGGAATGATCACCTCATTTGCATCTCATTGACTTGGTGACGACATGGCTTGCTCTGCTTGTCTGCAGGGGCAGGCAGGCCCGCCCGCTCGCTCACGGGAGGGCACCTGCAGCATCCCCATCTCGCAGCCTTCGGGCTGGAGCTGGACCTGTGAGTGGGCCGCTGGTGCGCGGCTATCTGCTGCGGTTTGGGCCTCCTGCCCTTGAGCCTCCCTCCAGCGTGCATCCTCTTGAGCGGAGATGAGCGAGTCACGAGAGGGTGCCGGCCGGCAGCTGGAGCTCGAGCTGTCTACAGCATGTTCTCAGGCCAGCGCAGCAGCGTGAGGCTGCTGGGGCGGAGCCAACGCTCCTCTATGCAAATGACTCAGGCTGCCGCTGTGCATCTTGGGCGGCTTTGGACTTGAGCTCGGCCTGCCCTGTGGGGGGCGGAGTGGGCGTCGGGAGCGACCGGCGCCTCCCACTCGAGGAGCCTCCGTGCGGTCTGTGCCGAACGCCACCCCCGCCCCCTCCCTTCCGGGCCCGAGACTCCGCGATGTTGGGGAGCTGCGTCGGAGGGGCGCTCGTCGGGCCGGCGGGCCCCAACTCATACTTACCTGGCAGGGGAGATACCATGATCACTAAGGTGGTTCTCCCAGGGTGAGGCTCATCCATTGCACTCCGGGTGTGCTGACCCCTGCGATTTCCCCAAATGCGGGAAACTCGACTGCATAATTTGTGGTAGTGGGGGACTGCGTTCGCGCTTTCCCCTGATTTCCTATGGTCAAAGACAGAACACTAAAGATGCTCTGCTGAGCCAACGTGAGACTTTGGAGAAGCTCAAAGCAGGCAGATGTGGCCTTTGGCTCCCCCTTGTGGGGGAAGGATGCCACCTTCCCTGTGTCGTCGCTGCTTGCTTGGTTTTGTTTGAGGTTGTTGCCTTTGCTTGACACTTTGGCCCTTTTTTGGCCCCCCTGGCTGGTGGGGAATGATCACCTCATTTGCATCTCATTGACTTGGTGACGACATGGCTTGCTCTGCTTGTCTGCAGGGGCAGGCAGGCCCGCCCGCTCGCTCACGGGAGGGCACCTGC
The DNA here is from genome assembly GCF_051348905.1 of Ranitomeya variabilis. Taxonomy (NCBI): domain Eukaryota; kingdom Metazoa; phylum Chordata; class Amphibia; order Anura; family Dendrobatidae; genus Ranitomeya; species Ranitomeya variabilis. The sequence continues at coordinate 38,713 of NW_027507932.1, read as the reverse complement.
AGCATCCCCATCTCGCAGCCTTCGGGCTGGAGCTGGACCTGTGAGTGGGCCGCTGGTGCGCGGCTATCTGCTGCGGTTTGGGCCTCCTGCCCTTGAGCCTCCCTCCAGCGTGCATCCTCTTGAGCGGAGATGAGCGAGTCACGAGAGGGTGCCGGCCGGCAGCTGGAGCTCGAGCTGTCTACAGCATGTTCTCAGGCCAGCGCAGCAGCGTGAGGCTGCTGGGGCGGAGCCAACGCTCCTCTATGCAAATGACTCAGGCTGCCGCTGTGCATCTTGGGCGGCTTTGGACTTGAGCTCGGCCTGCCCTGTGGGGGGCGGAGTGGGCGTCGGGAGCGACCGGCGCCTCCCACTCGAGGAGCCTCCGTGCGGTCTGTGCCGAACGCCACCCCCGCCCCCTCCCTTCCGGGCCCGAGACTCCGCGATGTTGGGGAGCTGCGTCGGAGGGGCGCTCGTCGGGCCGGCGGGCCCCAACTCATACTTACCTGGCAGGGGAGATACCATGATCACTAAGGTGGTTCTCCCAGGGTGAGGCTCATCCATTGCACTCCGGGTGTGCTGACCCCTGCGATTTCCCCAAATGCGGGAAACTCGACTGCATAATTTGTGGTAGTGGGGGACTGCGTTCGCGCTTTCCCCTGATTTCCTATGGTCAAAGACAGAACACTAAAGATGCTCTGCTGAGCCAACGTGAGACTTTGGAGAAGCTCAAAGCAGGCAGATGTGGCCTTTGGCTCCCCCTTGTGGGGGAAGGATGCCACCTTCCCTGTGTCGTCGCTGCTTGCTTGGTTTTGTTTGAGGTTGTTGCCTTTGCTTGACACTTTGGCCCTTTTTTGGCCCCCCTGGCTGGTGGGGAATGATCACCTCATTTGCATCTCATTGACTTGGTGACGACATGGCTTGCTCTGCTTGTCTGCAGGGGCAGGCAGGCCCGCCCGCTCGCTCACGGGAGGGCACCTGCAGCATCCCCATCTCGCAGCCTTCGGGCTGGAGCTGGACCTGTGAGTGGGCCGCTGGTGCGCGGCTATCTGCTGCGGTTTGGGCCTCCTGCCCTTGAGCCTCCCTCCAGCGTGCATCCTCTTGAGCGGAGATGAGCGAGTCACGAGAGGGTGCCGGCCGGCAGCTGGAGCTCGAGCTGTCTACAGCATGTTCTCAGGCCAGCGCAGCAGCGTGAGGCTGCTGGGGCGGAGCCAACGCTCCTCTATGCAAATGACTCAGGCTGCCGCTGTGCATCTTGGGCGGCTTTGGACTTGAGCTCGGCCTGCCCTGTGGGGGGCGGAGTGGGCGTCGGGAGCGACCGGCGCCTCCCACTCGAGGAGCCTCCGTGCGGTCTGTGCCGAACGCCACCCCCGCCCCCTCCCTTCCGGGCCCGAGACTCCGCGATGTTGGGGAGCTGCGTCGGAGGGGCGCTCGTCGGGCCGGCGGGCCCCAACTCATACTTACCTGGCAGGGGAGATACCATGATCACTAAGGTGGTTCTCCCAGGGTGAGGCTCATCCATTGCACTCCGGGTGTGCTGACCCCTGCGATTTCCCCAAATGCGGGAAACTCGACTGCATAATTTGTGGTAGTGGGGGACTGCGTTCGCGCTTTCCCCTGATTTCCTATGGTCAAAGACAGAACACTAAAGATGCTCTGCTGAGCCAACGTGAGACTTTGGAGAAGCTCAAAGCAGGCAGATGTGGCCTTTGGCTCCCCCTTGTGGGGGAAGGATGCCACCTTCCCTGTGTCGTCGCTGCTTGCTTGGTTTTGTTTGAGGTTGTTGCCTTTGCTTGACACTTTGGCCCTTTTTTGGCCCCCCTGGCTGGTGGGGAATGATCACCTCATTTGCATCTCATTGACTTGGTGACGACATGGCTTGCTCTGCTTGTCTGCAGGGGCAGGCAGGCCCGCCCGCTCGCTCACGGGAGGGCACCTGCAGCATCCCCATCTCGCAGCCTTCGGGCTGGAGCTGGACCTGTGAGTGGGCCGCTGGTGCGCGGCTATCTGCTGCGGTTTGGGCCTCCTGCCCTTGAGCCTCCCTCCAGCGTGCATCCTCTTGAGCGGAGATGAGCGAGTCACGAGAGGGTGCCGGCCGGCAGCTGGAGCTCGAGCTGTCTACAGCATGTTCTCAGGCCAGCGCAGCAGCGTGAGGCTGCTGGGGCGGAGCCAACGCTCCTCTATGCAAATGACTCAGGCTGCCGCTGTGCATCTTGGGCGGCTTTGGACTTGAGCTCGGCCTGCCCTGTGGGGGGCGGAGTGGGCGTCGGGAGCGACCGGCGCCTCCCACTCGAGGAGCCTCCGTGCGGTCTGTGCCGAACGCCACCCCCGCCCCCTCCCTTCCGGGCCCGAGACTCCGCGATGTTGGGGAGCTGCGTCGGAGGGGCGCTCGTCGGGCCGGCGGGCCCCAACTCATACTTACCTGGCAGGGGAGATACCATGATCACTAAGGTGGTTCTCCCAGGGTGAGGCTCATCCATTGCACTCCGGGTGTGCTGACCCCTGCGATTTCCCCAAATGCGGGAAACTCGACTGCATAATTTGTGGTAGTGGGGGACTGCGTTCGCGCTTTCCCCTGATTTCCTATGGTCAAAGACAGAACACTAAAGATGCTCTGCTGAGCCAACGTGAGACTTTGGAGAAGCTCAAAGCAGGCAGATGTGGCCTTTGGCTCCCCCTTGTGGGGGAAGGATGCCACCTTCCCTGTGTCGTCGCTGCTTGCTTGGTTTTGTTTGAGGTTGTTGCCTTTGCTTGACACTTTGGCCCTTTTTTGGCCCCCCTGGCTGGTGGGGAATGATCACCTCATTTGCATCTCATTGACTTGGTGACGACATGGCTTGCTCTGCTTGTCTGCAGGGGCAGGCAGGCCCGCCCGCTCGCTCACGGGAGGGCACCTGCAGCATCCCCATCTCGCAGCCTTCGGGCTGGAGCTGGACCTGTGAGTGGGCCGCTGGTGCGCGGCTATCTGCTGCGGTTTGGGCCTCCTGCCCTTGAGCCTCCCTCCAGCGTGCATCCTCTTGAGCGGAGATGAGCGAGTCACGAGAGGGTGCCGGCCGGCAGCTGGAGCTCGAGCTGTCTACAGCATGTTCTCAGGCCAGCGCAGCAGCGTGAGGCTGCTGGGGCGGAGCCAACGCTCCTCTATGCAAATGACTCAGGCTGCCGCTGTGCATCTTGGGCGGCTTTGGACTTGAGCTCGGCCTGCCCTGTGGGGGGCGGAGTGGGCGTCGGGAGCGACCGGCGCCTCCCACTCGAGGAGCCTCCGTGCGGTCTGTGCCGAACGCCACCCCCGCCCCCTCCCTTCCGGGCCCGAGACTCCGCGATGTTGGGGAGCTGCGTCGGAGGGGCGCTCGTCGGGCCGGCGGGCCCCAACTCATACTTACCTGGCAGGGGAGATACCATGATCACTAAGGTGGTTCTCCCAGGGTGAGGCTCATCCATTGCACTCCGGGTGTGCTGACCCCTGCGATTTCCCCAAATGCGGGAAACTCGACTGCATAATTTGTGGTAGTGGGGGACTGCGTTCGCGCTTTCCCCTGATTTCCTATGGTCAAAGACAGAACACTAAAGATGCTCTGCTGAGCCAACGTGAGACTTTGGAGAAGCTCAAAGCAGGCAGATGTGGCCTTTGGCTCCCCCTTGTGGGGGAAGGATGCCACCTTCCCTGTGTCGTCGCTGCTTGCTTGGTTTTGTTTGAGGTTGTTGCCTTTGCTTGACACTTTGGCCCTTTTTTGGCCCCCCTGGCTGGTGGGGAATGATCACCTCATTTGCATCTCATTGACTTGGTGACGACATGGCTTGCTCTGCTTGTCTGCAGGGGCAGGCAGGCCCGCCCGCTCGCTCACGGGAGGGCACCTGCAGCATCCCCATCTCGCAGCCTTCGGGCTGGAGCTGGACCTGTGAGTGGGCCGCTGGTGCGCGGCTATCTGCTGCGGTTTGGGCCTCCTGCCCTTGAGCCTCCCTCCAGCGTGCATCCTCTTGAGCGGAGATGAGCGAGTCACGAGAGGGTGCCGGCCGGCAGCTGGAGCTCGAGCTGTCTACAGCATGTTCTCAGGCCAGCGCAGCAGCGTGAGGCTGCTGGGGCGGAGCCAACGCTCCTCTATGCAAATGACTCAGGCTGCCGCTGTGCATCTTGGGCGGCTTTGGACTTGAGCTCGGCCTGCCCTGTGGGGGGCGGAGTGGGCGTCGGGAGCGACCGGCGCCTCCCACTCGAGGAGCCTCCGTGCGGTCTGTGCCGAACGCCACCCCCGCCCCCTCCCTTCCGGGCCCGAGACTCCGCGATGTTGGGGAGCTGCGTCGGAGGGGCGCTCGTCGGGCCGGCGGGCCCCAACTCATACTTACCTGGCAGGGGAGATACCATGATCACTAAGGTGGTTCTCCCAGGGTGAGGCTCATCCATTGCACTCCGGGTGTGCTGACCCCTGCGATTTCCCCAAATGCGGGAAACTCGACTGCATAATTTGTGGTAGTGGGGGACTGCGTTCGCGCTTTCCCCTGATTTCCTATGGTCAAAGACAGAACACTAAAGATGCTCTGCTGAGCCAACGTGAGACTTTGGAGAAGCTCAAAGCAGGCAGATGTGGCCTTTGGCTCCCCCTTGTGGGGGAAGGATGCCACCTTCCCTGTGTCGTCGCTGCTTTCTTGGTTTTGTTTGAGGTTGTTGCCTTTGCTTGACACTTTGGCCCTTTTTTGGCCCCCCTGGCTGGTGGGGAATGATCACCTCATTTGCATCTCATTGACTTGGTGACGACATGGCTTGCTCTGCTTGTCTGCAGGGGCAGGCAGGCCCGCCCGCTCGCTCACGGGAGGGCACCTGCAGCATCCCCATCTCGCAGCCTTCGGGCTGGAGCTGGACCTGTGAGTGGGCCGCTGGTGCGCGGCTATCTGCTGCGGTTTGGGCCTCCTGCCCTTGAGCCTCCCTCCAGCGTGCATCCTCTTGAGCGGAGATGAGCGAGTCACGAGAGGGTGCCGGCCGGCAGCTGGAGCTCGAGCTGTCTACAGCATGTTCTCAGGCCAGCGCAGCAGCGTGAGGCTGCTGGGGCGGAGCCAACGCTCCTCTATGCAAATGACTCAGGCTGCCGCTGTGCATCTTGGGCGGCTTTGGACTTGAGCTCGGCCTGCCCTGTGGGGGGCGGAGTGGGCGTCGGGAGCGACCGGCGCCTCCCACTCGAGGAGCCTCCGTGCGGTCTGTGCCGAACGCCACCCCCGCCCCCTCCCTTCCGGGCCCGAGACTCCGCGATGTTGGGGAGCTGCGTCGGAGGGGCGCTCGTCGGGCCGGCGGGCCCCAACTCATACTTAGGCTACGTTCACATTTGCGGTGTGCGCCGCAGCGTCGCCGCCGCAACGCACAGCGCAAATGTGAACACATGCACAACGCTGCTTTTTGCGCCGCATGCGTCCTTTTTTCCATTGAATTTGGACGCAGCAAAAATGCAACTTGCTGCGTCCTCCGCGCCCAGACGCGGGCGCCGCAGGGACGCATGCGGCGCAAAAAGCAAGTGCACCGCATGTCCATGCGCCCCCATGTTAAATATAGGGGCGCATGATGCATGCGGCGCCGCTGCGGCGCCCGACGCTGCGGCGCTAGCCGCAAATCTGAACGTAGCCTTCCCTGGCAGGGGAGATACCATGATCACTAAGGTGGTTCTCCCAGGGTGAGGCTCATCCATTGCACTCCGGGTGTGCTGACCCCTGCGATTTCCCCAAATGCGGGAAACTCGACTGCATAATTTGTGGTAGTGGGGGACTGCGTTCGCGCTTTCCCCTGATTTCCTATGGTCAAAGACAGAACACTAAAGATGCTCTGCTGAGCCAACGTGAGACTTTGGAGAAGCTCAAAGCAGGCAGATGTGGCCTTTGGCTCCCCCTTGTGGGGGAAGGATGCCACCTTCCCTGTGTCGTCGCTGCTTGCTTGGTTTTGTTTGAGGTTGTTGCCTTTGCTTGACACTTTGGCCCTTTTTTGGCCCCCCTGGCTGGTGGGGAATGATCACCTCATTTGCATCTCATTGACTTGGTGACGACATGGCTTGCTCTGCTTGTCTGCAGGGGCAGGCAGGCCCGCCCGCTCGCTCACGGGAGGGCACCTGCAGCATCCCCATCTCGCAGCCTTCGGGCTGGAGCTGGACCTGTGAGTGGGCCGCTGGTGCGCGGCTATCTGCTGCGGTTTGGGCCTCCTGCCCTTGAGCCTCCCTCCAGCGTGCATCCTCTTGAGCGGAGATGAGCGAGTCACGAGAGGGTGCCGGCCGGCAGCTGGAGCTCGAGCTGTCTACAGCATGTTCTCAGGCCAGCGCAGCAGCGTGAGGCTGCTGGGGCGGAGCCAACGCTCCTCTATGCAAATGACTCAGGCTGCCGCTGTGCATCTTGGGCGGCTTTGGACTTGAGCTCGGCCTGCCCTGTGGGGGGCGGAGTGGGCGTCGGGAGCGACCGGCGCCTCCCACTCGAGGAGCCTCCGTGCGGTCTGTGCCGAACGCCACCCCCGCCCCCTCCCTTCCGGGCCCGAGACTCCGCGATGTTGGGGAGCTGCGTCGGAGGGGCGCTCGTCGGGCCGGCGGGCCCCAACTCATACTTACCTGGCAGGGGAGATACCATGATCACTAAGGTGGTTCTCCCAGGGTGAGGCTCATCCATTGCACTCCGGGTGTGCTGACCCCTGCGATTTCCCCAAATGCGGGAAACTCGACTGCATAATTTGTGGTAGTGGGGGACTGCGTTCGCGCTTTCCCCTGATTTCCTATGGTCAAAGACAGAACACTAAAGATGCTCTGCTGAGCCAACGTGAGACTTTGGAGAAGCTCAAAGCAGGCAGATGTGGCCTTTGGCTCCCCCTTGTGGGGGAAGGATGCCACCTTCCCTGTGTCGTCGCTGCTTGCTTGGTTTTGTTTGAGGTTGTTGCCTTTGCTTGACACTTTGGCCCTTTTTTGGCCCCCCTGGCTGGTGGGGAATGATCACCTCATTTGCATCTCATTGACTTGGTGACGACATGGCTTGCTCTGCTTGTCTGCAGGGGCAGGCAGGCCCGCCCGCTCGCTCACGGGAGGGCACCTGCAGCATCCCCATCTCGCAGCCTTCGGGCTGGAGCTGGACCTGTGAGTGGGCCGCTGGTGCGCGGCTATCTGCTGCGGTTTGGGCCTCCTGCCCTTGAGCCTCCCTCCAGCGTGCATCCTCTTGAGCGGAGATGAGCGAGTCACGAGAGGGTGCCGGCCGGCAGCTGGAGCTCGAGCTGTCTACAGCATGTTCTCAGGCCAGCGCAGCAGCGTGAGGCTGCTGGGGCGGAGCCAACGCTCCTCTATGCAAATGACTCAGGCTGCCGCTGTGCATCTTGGGCGGCTTTGGACTTGAGCTCGGCCTGCCCTGTGGGGGGCGGAGTGGGCGTCGGGAGCGACCGGCGCCTCCCACTCGAGGAGCCTCCGTGCGGTCTGTGCCGAACGCCACCCCCGCCCCCTCCCTTCCGGGCCCGAGACTCCGCGATGTTGGGGAGCTGCGTCGGAGGGGCGCTCGTCGGGCCGGCGGGCCCCAACTCATACTTACCTGGCAGGGGAGATACCATGATCACTAAGGTGGTTCTCCCAGGGTGAGGCTCATCCATTGCACTCCGGGTGTGCTGACCCCTGCGATTTCCCCAAATGCGGGAAACTCGACTGCATAATTTGTGGTAGTGGGGGACTGCGTTCGCGCTTTCCCCTGATTTCCTATGGTCAAAGACAGAACACTAAAGATGCTCTGCTGAGCCAACGTGAGACTTTGGAGAAGCTCAAAGCAGGCAGATGTGGCCTTTGGCTCCCCCTTGTGGGGGAAGGATGCCACCTTCCCTGTGTCGTCGCTGCTTGCTTGGTTTTGTTTGAGGTTGTTGCCTTTGCTTGACACTTTGGCCCTTTTTTGGCCCCCCTGGCTGGTGGGGAATGATCACCTCATTTGCATCTCATTGACTTGGTGACGACATGGCTTGCTCTGCTTGTCTGCAGGGGCAGGCAGGCCCGCCCGCTCGCTCACGGGAGGGCACCTGCAGCATCCCCATCTCGCAGCCTTCGGGCTGGAGCTGGACCTGTGAGTGGGCCGCTGGTGCGCGGCTATCTGCTGCGGTTTGGGCCTCCTGCCCTTGAGCCTCCCTCCAGCGTGCATCCTCTTGAGCGGAGATGAGCGAGTCACGAGAGGGTGCCGGCCGGCAGCTGGAGCTCGAGCTGTCTACAGCATGTTCTCAGGCCAGCGCAGCAGCGTGAGGCTGCTGGGGCGGAGCCAACGCTCCTCTATGCAAATGACTCAGGCTGCCGCTGTGCATCTTGGGCGGCTTTGGACTTGAGCTCGGCCTGCCCTGTGGGGGGCGGAGTGGGCGTCGGGAGCGACCGGCGCCTCCCACTCGAGGAGCCTCCGTGCGGTCTGTGCCGAACGCCACCCCCGCCCCCTCCCTTCCGGGCCCGAGACTCCGCGATGTTGGGGAGCTGCGTCGGAGGGGCGCTCGTCGGGCCGGCGGGCCCCAACTCATACTTACCTGGCAGGGGAGATACCATGATCACTAAGGTGGTTCTCCCAGGGTGAGGCTCATCCATTGCACTCCGGGTGTGCTGACCCCTGCGATTTCCCCAAATGCGGGAAACTCGACTGCATAATTTGTGGTAGTGGGGGACTGCGTTCGCGCTTTCCCCTGATTTCCTATGGTCAAAGACAGAACACTAAAGATGCTCTGCTGAGCCAACGTGAGACTTTGGAGAAGCTCAAAGCAGGCAGATGTGGCCTTTGGCTCCCCCTTGTGGGGGAAGGATGCCACCTTCCCTGTGTCGTCGCTGCTTGCTTGGTTTTGTTTGAGGTTGTTGCCTTTGCTTGACACTTTGGCCCTTTTTTGGCCCCCCTGGCTGGTGGGGAATGATCACCTCATTTGCATCTCATTGACTTGGTGACGACATGGCTTGCTCTGCTTGTCTGCAGGGGCAGGCAGGCCCGCCCGCTCGCTCACGGGAGGGCACCTGCAGCATCCCCATCTCGCAGCCTTCGGGCTGGAGCTGGACCTGTGAGTGGGCCGCTGGTGCGCGGCTATCTGCTGCGGTTTGGGCCTCCTGCCCTTGAGCCTCCCTCCAGCGTGCATCCTCTTGAGCGGAGATGAGCGAGTCACGAGAGGGTGCCGGCCGGCAGCTGGAGCTCGAGCTGTCTACAGCATGTTCTCAGGCCAGCGCAGCAGCGTGAGGCTGCTGGGGCGGAGCCAACGCTCCTCTATGCAAATGACTCAGGCTGCCGCTGTGCATCTTGGGCGGCTTTGGACTTGAGCTCGGCCTGCCCTGTGGGGGGCGGAGTGGGCGTCGGGAGCGACCGGCGCCTCCCACTCGAGGAGCCTCCGTGCGGTCTGTGCCGAACGCCACCCCCGCCCCCTCCCTTCCGGGCCCGAGACTCCGCGATGTTGGGGAGCTGCGTCGGAGGGGCGCTCGTCGGGCCGGCGGGCCCCAACTCATACTTACCTGGCAGGGGAGATACCATGATCACTAAGGTGGTTCTCCCAGGGTGAGGCTCATCCATTGCACTCCGGGTGTGCTGACCCCTGCGATTTCCCCAAATGCGGGAAACTCGACTGCATAATTTGTGGTAGTGGGGGACTGCGTTCGCGCTTTCCCCTGATTTCCTATGGTCAAAGACAGAACACTAAAGATGCTCTGCTGAGCCAACGTGAGACTTTGGAGAAGCTCAAAGCAGGCAGATGTGGCCTTTGGCTCCCCCTTGTGGGGGAAGGATGCCACCTTCCCTGTGTCGTCGCTGCTTGCTTGGTTTTGTTTGAGGTTGTTGCCTTTGCTTGACACTTTGGCCCTTTTTTGGCCCCCCTGGCTGGTGGGGAATGATCACCTCATTTGCATCTCATTGACTTGGTGACGACATGGCTTGCTCTGCTTGTCTGCAGGGGCAGGCAGGCCCGCCCGCTCGCTCACGGGAGGGCACCTGCAGCATCCCCATCTCGCAGCCTTCGGGCTGGAGCTGGACCTGTGAGTGGGCCGCTGGTGCGCGGCTATCTGCTGCGGTTTGGGCCTCCTGCCCTTGAGCCTCCCTCCAGCGTGCATCCTCTTGAGCGGAGATGAGCGAGTCACGAGAGGGTGCCGGCCGGCAGCTGGAGCTCGAGCTGTCTACAGCATGTTCTCAGGCCAGCGCAGCAGCGTGAGGCTGCTGGGGCGGAGCCAACGCTCCTCTATGCAAATGACTCAGGCTGCCGCTGTGCATCTTGGGCGGCTTTGGACTTGAGCTCGGCCTGCCCTGTGGGGGGCGGAGTGGGCGTCGGGAGCGACCGGCGCCTCCCACTCGAGGAGCCTCCGTGCGGTCTGTGCCGAACGCCACCCCCGCCCCCTCCCTTCCGGGCCCGAGACTCCGCGATGTTGGGGAGCTGCGTCGGAGGGGCGCTCGTCGGGCCGGCGGGCCCCAACTCATACTTACCTGGCAGGGGAGATACCATGATCACTAAGGTGGTTCTCCCAGGGTGAGGCTCATCCATTGCACTCCGGGTGTGCTGACCCCTGCGATTTCCCCAAATGCGGGAAACTCGACTGCATAATTTGTGGTAGTGGGGGACTGCGTTCGCGCTTTCCCCTGATTTCCTATGGTCAAAGACAGAACACTAAAGATGCTCTGCTGAGCCAACGTGAGACTTTGGAGAAGCTCAAAGCAGGCAGATGTGGCCTTTGGCTCCCCCTTGTGGGGGAAGGATGCCACCTTCCCTGTGTCGTCGCTGCTTGCTTGGTTTTGTTTGAGGTTGTTGCCTTTGCTTGACACTTTGGCCCTTTTTTGGCCCCCCTGGCTGGTGGGGAATGATCACCTCATTTGCATCTCATTGACTTGGTGACGACATGGCTTGCTCTGCTTGTCTGCAGGGGCAGGCAGGCCCGCCCGCTCGCTCACGGGAGGGCACCTGCAGCATCCCCATCTCGCAGCCTTCGGGCTGGAGCTGGACCTGTGAGTGGGCCGCTGGTGCGCGGCTATCTGCTGCGGTTTGGGCCTCCTGCCCTTGAGCCTCCCTCCAGCGTGCATCCTCTTGAGCGGAGATGAGCGAGTCACGAGAGGGTGCCGGCCGGCAGCTGGAGCTCGAGCTGTCTACAGCATGTTCTCAGGCCAGCGCAGCAGCGTGAGGCTGCTGGGGCGGAGCCAACGCTCCTCTATGCAAATGACTCAGGCTGCCGCTGTGCATCTTGGGCGGCTTTGGACTTGAGCTCGGCCTGCCCTGTGGGGGGCGGAGTGGGCGTCGGGAGCGACCGGCGCCTCCCACTCGAGGAGCCTCCATGCGGTCTGTGCCGAACGCCACCCCCGCCCCCTCCCTTCCGGGCCCGAGACTCCGCGATGTTGGGGAGCTGCGTCGGAGGGGCGCTCGTCGGGCCCCAACTCATACTTACCTGGCAGGGGAGATACCATGATCACTAAGGTGGTTCTCCCAGGGTGAGGCTCATCCATTGCACTCCGGGTGTGCTGACCCCTGCGATTTCCCCAAATGCGGGAAACTCGACTGCATAATTTGTGGTAGTGGGGGACTGCGTTCGCGCTTTCCCCTGATTTCCTATGGTCAAAGACAGAACACTAAAGATGCTCTGCTGAGCCAACGTGAGACTTTGGAGAAGCTCAAAGCAGGCAGATGTGGCCTTTGGCTCCCCCTTGTGGGGGAAGGATGCCACCTTCCCTGTGTCGTCGCTGCTTGCTTGGTTTTGTTTGAGGTTGTTGCCTTTGCTTGACACTTTGGCCCTTTTTTGGCCCCCCTGGCTGGTGGGGAATGATCACCTCATTTGCATCTCATTGACTTGGTGACGACATGGCTTGCTCTGCTTGTCTGCAGGGGCAGGCAGGCCCGCCCGCTCGCTCACGGGAGGGCACCTGCAGCATCCCCATCTCGCAGCCTTCGGGCTGGAGCTGGACCTGTGAGTGGGCCGCTGGTGCGCGGCTATCTGCTGCGGTTTGGGCCTCCTGCCCTTGAGCCTCCCTCCAGCGTGCATCCTCTTGAGCGGAGATGAGCGAGTCACGAGAGGGTGCCGGCCGGCAGCTGGAGCTCGAGCTGTCTACAGCATGTTCTCAGGCCAGCGCAGCAGCGTGAGGCTGCTGGGGCGGAGCCAACGCTCCTCTATGCAAATGACTCAGGCTGCCGCTGTGCATCTTGGGCGGCTTTGGACTTGAGCTCGGCCTGCCCTGTGGGGGGCGGAGTGGGCGTCGGGAGCGACCGGCGCCTCCCACTCGAGGAGCCTCCGTGCGGTCTGTGCCGAACGCCACCCCCGCCCCCTCCCTTCCGGGCCCGAGACTCCGCGATGTTGGGGAGCTGCGTCGGAGGGGCGCTCGTCGGGCCGGCGGGCCCCAACTCATACTTACCTGGCAGGGGAGATACCATGATCACTAAGGTGGTTCTCCCAGGGTGAGGCTCATCCATTGCACTCCGGGTGTGCTGACCCCTGCGATTTCCCCAAATGCGGGAAACTCGACTGCATAATTTGTGGTAGTGGGGGACTGCGTTCGCGCTTTCCCCTGATTTCCTATGGTCAAAGACAGAACACTAAAGATGCTCTGCTGAGCCAACGTGAGACTTTGGAGAAGCTCAAAGCAGGCAGATGTGGCCTTTGGCTCCCCCTTGTGGGGGAAGGATGCCACCTTCCCTGTGTCGTCGCTGCTTGCTTGGTTTTGTTTGAGGTTGTTGCCTTTGCTTGACACTTTGGCCCTTTTTTGGCCCCCCTGGCTGGTGGGGAATGATCACCTCATTTGCATCTCATTGACTTGGTGACGACATGGCTTGCTCTGCTTGTCTGCAGGGGCAGGCAGGCCCGCCCGCTCGCTCACGGGAGGGCACCTGCAGCATCCCCATCTCGCAGCCTTCGGGCTGGAGCTGGACCTGTGAGTGGGCCGCTGGTGCGCGGCTATCTGCTGCGGTTTGGGCCTCCTGCCCTTGAGCCTCCCTCCAGCGTGCATCCTCTTGAGCGGAGATGAGCGAGTCACGAGAGGGTGCCGGCCGGCAGCTGGAGCTCGAGCTGTCTACAGCATGTTCTCAGGCCAGCGCAGCAGCGTGAGGCTGCTGGGGCGGAGCCAACGCTCCTCTATGCAAATGACTCAGGCTGCCGCTGTGCATCTTGGGCGGCTTTGGACTTGAGCTCGGCCTGCCCTGTGGGGGGCGGAGTGGGCGTCGGGAGCGACCGGCGCCTCCCACTCGAGGAGCCTCCATGCGGTCTGTGCCGAACGCCACCCCCGCCCCCTCCCTTCCGGGCCCGAGACTCCGCGATGTTGGGGAGCTGCGTCGGAGGGGCGCTCGTCGGGCCCCAACTCATACTTACCTGGCAGGGGAGATACCATGATCACTAAGGTGGTTCTCCCAGGGTGAGGCTCATCCATTGCACTCCGGGTGTGCTGACCCCTGCGATTTCCCCAAATGCGGGAAACTCGACTGCATAATTTGTGGTAGTGGGGGACTGCGTTCGCGCTTTCCCCTGATTTCCTATGGTCAAAGACAGAACACTAAAGAAGCTCTGCTGAGCCAACGTGAGACTTTGGAGAAGCTCAAAGCAGGCAGATGTGGCCTTTGGCTCCCCCTTGTGGGGGAAGGATGCCACCTTCCCTGTGTCGTCGCTGCTTGCTTGGTTTTGTTTGAGGTTGTTGCCTTTGCTTGACACTTTGGCCCTTTTTTGGCCCCCCTGGCTGGTGGGGAATGATCACCTCATTTGCATCTCATTGACTTGGTGACGACATGGCTTGCTCTGCTTGTCTGCAGGGGCAGGCAGGCCCGCCCGCTCGCTCACGGGAGGGCACCTGCAGCATCCCCATCTCGCAGCCTTCGGGCTGGAGCTGGACCTGTGAGTGGGCCGCTGGTGCGCGGCTATCTGCTGCGGTTTGGGCCTCCTGCCCTTGAGCCTCCCTCCAGCGTGCATCCTCTTGAGCGGAGATGAGCGAGTCACGAGAGGGTGCCGGCCGGCAGCTGGAGCTCGAGCTGTCTACAGCATGTTCTCAGGCCAGCGCAGCAGCGTGAGGCTGCTGGGGCGGAGCCAACGCTCCTCTATGCAAATGACTCAGGCTGCCGCTGTGCATCTTGGGCGGCTTTGGACTTGAGCTCGGCCTGCCCTGTGGGGGGCGGAGTGGGCGTCGGGAGCGACCGGCGCCTCCCACTCGAGGAGCCTCCGTGCGGTCTGTGCCGAACGCCACCCCCGCCCCCTCCCTTCCGGGCCCGAGACTCCGCGATGTTGGGGAGCTGCGTCGGAGGGGCGCTCGTCGGGCCGGCGGGCCCCAACTCATACTTACCTGGCAGGGGAGATACCATGATCACTAAGGTGGTTCTCCCAGGGTGAGGCTCATCCATTGCACTCCGGGTGTGCTGACCCCTGCGATTTCCCCAAATGCGGGAAACTCGACTGCATAATTTGTGGTAGTGGGGGACTGCGTTCGCGCTTTCCCCTGATTTCCTATGGTCAAAGACAGAACACTAAAGATGCTCTGCTGAGCCAACGTGAGACTTTGGAGAAGCTCAAAGCAGGCAGATGTGGCCTTTGGCTCCCCCTTGTGGGGGAAGGATGCCACCTTCCCTGTGTCGTCGCTGCTTGCTTGGTTTTGTTTGAGGTTGTTGCCTTTGCTTGACACTTTGGCCCTTTTTTGGCCCCCCTGGCTGGTGGGGAATGATCACCTCATTTGCATCTCATTGACTTGGTGACGACATGGCTTGCTCTGCTTGTCTGCAGGGGCAGGCAGGCCCGCCCGCTCGCTCACGGGAGGGCACCTGCAGCATCCCCATCTCGCAGCCTTCGGGCTGGAGCTGGACCTGTGAGTGGGCCGCTGGTGCGCGGCTATCTGCTGCGGTTTGGGCCTCCTGCCCTTGAGCCTCCCTCCAGCGTGCATCCTCTTGAGCGGAGATGAGCGAGTCACGAGAGGGTGCCGGCCGGCAGCTGGAGCTCGAGCTGTCTACAGCATGTTCTCAGGCCAGCGCAGCAGCGTGAGGCTGCTGGGGCGGAGCCAACGCTCCTCTATGCAAATGACTCAGGCTGCCGCTGTGCATCTTGGGCGGCTTTGGACTTGAGCTCGGCCTGCCCTGTGGGGGGCGGAGTGGGCGTCGGGAGCGACCGGCGCCTCCCACTCGAGGAGCCTCCGTGCGGTCTGTGCCGAACGCCACCCCCGCCCCCTCCCTTCCGGGCCCGAGACTCCGCGATGTTGGGGAGCTGCGTCGGAGGGGCGCTCGTCGGGCCCCAACTCATACTTACCTGGCAGGGGAGATACCATGATCACTAAGGTGGTTCTCCCAGGGTGAGGCTCATCCATTGCACTCCGGGTGTGCTGACCCCTGCGATTTCCCCAAATGCGGGAAACTCGACTGCATAATTTGTGGTAGTGGGGGACTGCGTTCGCGCTTTCCCCTGATTTCCTATGGTCAAAGACAGAACACTAAAGATGCTCTGCTGAGCCAACGTGAGACTTTGGAGAAGCTCAAAGCAGGCAGATGTGGCCTTTGGCTCCCCCTTGTGGGGGAAGGATGCCACCTTCCCTGTGTCGTCGCTGCTTGCTTGGTTTTGTTTGAGGTTGTTGCCTTTGCTTGACACTTTGGCCCTTTTTTGGCCCCCCTGGCTGGTGGGGAATGATCACCTCATTTGCATCTCATTGACTTGGTGACGACATGGCTTGCTCTGCTTGTCTGCAGGGGCAGGCAGGCCCGCCCGCTCGCTCACGGGAGGGCACCTGCAGCATCCCCATCTCGCAGCCTTCGGGCTGGAGCTGGACCTGTGAGTGGGCCGCTGGTGCGCGGCTATCTGCTGCGGTTTGGGCCTCCTGCCCTTGAGCCTCCCTCCAGCGTGCATCCTCTTGAGCGGAGATGAGCGAGTCACGAGAGGGTGCCGGCCGGCAGCTGGAGCTCGAGCTGTCTACAGCATGTTCTCAGGCCAGCGCAGCAGCGTGAGGCTGCTGGGGCGGAGCCAACGCTCCTCTATGCAAATGACTCAGGCTGCCGCTGTGCATCTTGGGCGGCTTTGGACTTGAGCTCGGCCTGCCCTGTGGGGGGCGGAGTGGGCGTCGGGAGCGACCGGCGCCTCCCACTCGAGGAGCCTCCGTGCGGTCTGTGCCGAACGCCACCCCCGCCCCCTCCCTTCCGGGCCCGAGACTCCGCGATGTTGGGGAGCTGCGTCGGAGGGGCGCTCGTCGGGCCGGCGGGCCCCAACTCATACTTACCTGGCAGGGGAGATACCATGATCACTAAGGTGGTTCTCCCAGGGTGAGGCTCATCCATTGCACTCCGGGTGTGCTGACCCCTGCGATTTCCCCAAATGCGGGAAACTCGACTGCATAATTTGTGGTAGTGGGGGACTGCGTTCGCGCTTTCCCCTGATTTCCTATGGTCAAAGACAGAACACTAAAGATGCTCTGCTGAGCCAACGTGAGACTTTGGAGAAGCTCAAAGCAGGCAGATGTGGCCTTTGGCTCCCCCTTGTGGGGGAAGGATGCCACCTTCCCTGTGTCGTCGCTGCTTGCTTGGTTTTGTTTGAGGTTGTTGCCTTTGCTTGACACTTTGGCCCTTTTTTGGCCCCCCTGGCTGGTGGGGAATGATCACCTCATTTGCATCTCATTGACTTGGTGACGACATGGCTTGCTCTGCTTGTCTGCAGGGGCAGGCAGGCCCGCCCGCTCGCTCACGGGAGGGCACCTGCAGCATCCCCATCTCGCAGCCTTCGGGCTGGAGCTGGACCTGTGAGTGGGCCGCTGGTGCGCGGCTATCTGCTGCGGTTTGGGCCTCCTGCCCTTGAGCCTCCCTCCAGCGTGCATCCTCTTGAGCGGAGATGAGCGAGTCACGAGAGGGTGCCGGCCGGCAGCTGGAGCTCGAGCTGTCTACAGCATGTTCTCAGGCCAGCGCAGCAGCGTGAGGCTGCTGGGGCGGAGCCAACGCTCCTCTATGCAAATGACTCAGGCTGCCGCTGTGCATCTTGGGCGGCTTTGGACTTGAGCTCGGCCTGCCCTGTGGGGGGCGGAGTGGGCGTCGGGAGCGACCGGCGCCTCCCACTCGAGGAGCCTCCGTGCGGTCTGTGCCGAACGCCACCCCCGCCCCCTCCCTTCCGGGCCCGAGACTCCGCGATGTTGGGGAGCTGCGTCGGAGGGGCGCTCGTCGGGCCGGCGGGCCCCAACTCATACTTACCTGGCAGGGGAGATACCATGATCACTAAGGTGGTTCTCCCAGGGTGAGGCTCATCCATTGCACTCCGGGTGTGCTGACCCCTGCGATTTCCCCAAATGCGGGAAACTCGACTGCATAATTTGTGGTAGTGGGGGACTGCGTTCGCGCTTTCCCCTGATTTCCTATGGTCAAAGACAGAACACTAAAGATGCTCTGCTGAGCCAACGTGAGACTTTGGAGAAGCTCAAAGCAGGCAGATGTGGCCTTTGGCTCCCCCTTGTGGGGGAAGGATGCCACCTTCCCTGTGTCGTCGCTGCTTGCTTGGTTTTGTTTGAGGTTGTTGCCTTTGCTTGACACTTTGGCCCTTTTTTGGCCCCCCTGGCTGGTGGGGAATGATCACCTCATTTGCATCTCATTGACTTGGTGACGACATGGCTTGCTCTGCTTGTCTGCAGGGGCAGGCAGGCCCGCCCGCTCGCTCACGGGAGGGCACCTGCAGCATCCCCATCTCGCAGCCTTCGGGCTGGAGCTGGACCTGTGAGTGGGCCGCTGGTGCGCGGCTATCTGCTGCGGTTTGGGCCTCCTGCCCTTGAGCCTCCCTCCAGCGTGCATCCTCTTGAGCGGAGATGAGCGAGTCACGAGAGGGTGCCGGCCGGCAGCTGGAGCTCGAGCTGTCTACAGCATGTTCTCAGGCCAGCGCAGCAGCGTGAGGCTGCTGGGGCGGAGCCAACGCTCCTCTATGCAAATGACTCAGGCTGCCGCTGTGCATCTTGGGCGGCTTTGGACTTGAGCTCGGCCTGCCCTGTGGGGGGCGGAGTGGGCGTCGGGAGCGACCGGCGCCTCCCACTCGAGGAGCCTCCGTGCGGTCTGTGCCGAACGCCACCCCCGCCCCCTCCCTTCCGGGCCCGAGACTCCGCGATGTTGGGGAGCTGCGTCGGAGGGGCGCTCGTCGGGCCGGCGGGCCCCAACTCATACTTACCTGGCAGGGGAGATACCATGATCACTAAGGTGGTTCTCCCAGGGTGAGGCTCATCCATTGCACTCCGGGTGTGCTGACCCCTGCGATTTCCCCAAATGCGGGAAACTCGACTGCATAATTTGTGGTAGTGGGGGACTGCGTTCGCGCTTTCCCCTGATTTCCTATGGTCAAAGACAGAACACTAAAGATGCTCTGCTGAGCCAACGTGAGACTTTGGAGAAGCTCAAAGCAGGCAGATGTGGCCTTTGGCTCCCCCTTGTGGGGGAAGGATGCCACCTTCCCTGTGTCGTCGCTGCTTGCTTGGTTTTGTTTGAGGTTGTTGCCTTTGCTTGACACTTTGGCCCTTTTTTGGCCCCCCTGGCTGGTGGGGAATGATCACCTCATTTGCATCTCATTGACTTGGTGACGACATGGCTTGCTCTGCTTGTCTGCAGGGGCAGGCAGGCCCGCCCGCTCGCTCACGGGAGGGCACCTGCAGCATCCCCATCTCGCAGCCTTCGGGCTGGAGCTGGACCTGTGAGTGGGCCGCTGGTGCGCGGCTATCTGCTGCGGTTTGGGCCTCCTGCCCTTGAGCCTCCCTCCAGCGTGCATCCTCTTGAGCGGAGATGAGCGAGTCACGAGAGGGTGCCGGCCGGCAGCTGGAGCTCGAGCTGTCTACAGCATGTTCTCAGGCCAGCGCAGCAGCGTGAGGCTGCTGGGGCGGAGCCAACGCTCCTCTATGCAAATGACTCAGGCTGCCGCTGTGCATCTTGGGCGGCTTTGGACTTGAGCTCGGCCTGCCCTGTGGGGGGCGGAGTGGGCGTCGGGAGCGACCGGCGCCTCCCACTCGAGGAGCCTCCGTGCGGTCTGTGCCGAACGCCACCCCCGCCCCCTCCCTTCCGGGCCCGAGACTCCGCGATGTTGGGGAGCTGCGTCGGAGGGGCGCTCGTCGGGCCGGCGGGCCCCAACTCATACTTACCTGGCAGGGGAGATACCATGATCACTAAGGTGGTTCTCCCAGGGTGAGGCTCATCCATTGCACTCCGGGTGTGCTGACCCCTGCGATTTCCCCAAATGCGGGAAACTCGACTGCATAATTTGTGGTAGTGGGGGACTGCGTTCGCGCTTTCCCCTGATTTCCTATGGTCAAAGACAGAACACTAAAGATGCTCTGCTGAGCCAACGTGAGACTTTGGAGAAGCTCAAAGCAGGCAGATGTGGCCTTTGGCTCCCCCTTGTGGGGGAAGGATGCCACCTTCCCTGTGTCGTCGCTGCTTTCTTGGTTTTGTTTGAGGTTGTTGCCTTTGCTTGACACTTTGGCCCTTTTTTGGCCCCCCTGGCTGGTGGGGAATGATCACCTCATTTGCATCTCATTGACTTGGTGACGACATGGCTTGCTCTGCTTGTCTGCAGGGGCAGGCAGGCCCGCCCGCTCGCTCACGGGAGGGCACCTGCAGCATCCCCATCTCGCAGCCTTCGGGCTGGAGCTGGACCTGTGAGTGGGCCGCTGGTGCGCGGCTATCTGCTGCGGTTTGGGCCTCCTGCCCTTGAGCCTCCCTCCAGCGTGCATCCTCTTGAGCGGAGATGAGCGAGTCACGAGAGGGTGCCGGCCGGCAGCTGGAGCTCGAGCTGTCTACAGCATGTTCTCAGGCCAGCGCAGCAGCGTGAGGCTGCTGGGGCGGAGCCAACGCTCCTCTATGCAAATGACTCAGGCTGCCGCTGTGCATCTTGGGCGGCTTTGGACTTGAGCTCGGCCTGCCCTGTGGGGGGCGGAGTGGGCGTCGGGAGCGACCGGCGCCTCCCACTCGAGGAGCCTCCGTGCGGTCTGTGCCGAACGCCACCCCCGCCCCCTCCCTTCCGGGCCCGAGACTCCGCGATGTTGGGGAGCTGCGTCGGAGGGGCGCTCGTCGGGCCGGCGGGCCCCAACTCATACTTAGGCTACGTTCACATTTGCGGTGTGCGCCGCAGCGTCGCCGCCGCAACGCACAGCGCAAATGTGAACACATGCACAACGCAGCTTTTTGCGCCGCATGCGTCCTTTTTTTCATTGATTTTGGACGCAGCAAAAATGCAACTTGCTGCGTCCTCCGCGACCCGACGCGGGCGCCGCAGGGACGCATGCGGCGCAAAAAGCAAGTGCACCGCATGTCCATGCGCCCCCATGTTAAATATAGGGGCGCATGATGCATGCGGCGCCGCTGCGGCGGGCGCCGCTAATGTGAACGTAGCCTTACCTGGCAGGGGAGATACCATGATCACTAAGGTGGTTCTCCCAGGGTGAGGCTCATCCATTGCACTCCGGGTGTGCTGACCCCTGCGATTTCCCCAAATGCGGGAAACTCGACTGCATAATTTGTGGTAGTGGGGGACTGCGTTCGCGCTTTCCCCTGATTTCCTATGGTCAAAGACAGAACACTAAAGATGCTCTGCTGAGCCAACGTGAGACTTTGGAGAAGCTCAAAGCAGGCAGATGTGGCCTTTGGCTCCCCCTTGTGGGGGAAGGATGCCACCTTCCCTGTGTCGTCGCTGCTTTCTTGGTTTTGTTTGAGGTTGTTGCCTTTGCTTGACACTTTGGCCCTTTTTTGGCCCCCCTGGCTGGTGGGGAATGATCACCTCATTTGCATCTCATTGACTTGGTGACGACATGGCTTGCTCTGCTTGTCTGCAGGGGCAGGCAGGCCCGCCCGCTCGCTCACGGGAGGGCACCTGCAGCATCCCCATCTCGCAGCCTTCGGGCTGGAGCTGGACCTGTGAGTGGGCCGCTGGTGCGCGGCTATCTGCTGCGGTTTGGGCCTCCTGCCCTTGAGCCTCCCTCCAGCGTGCATCCTCTTGAGCGGAGATGAGCGAGTCACGAGAGGGTGCCGGCCGGCAGCTGGAGCTCGAGCTGTCTACAGCATGTTCTCAGGCCAGCGCAGCAGCGTGAGGCTGCTGGGGCGGAGCCAACGCTCCTCTATGCAAATGACTCAGGCTGCCGCTGTGCATCTTGGGCGGCTTTGGACTTGAGCTCGGCCTGCCCTGTGGGGGGCGGAGTGGGCGTCGGGAGCGACCGGCGCCTCCCACTCGAGGAGCCTCCGTGCGGTCTGTGCCGAACGCCACCCCCGCCCCCTCCCTTCCGGGCCCGAGACTCCGCGATGTTGGGGAGCTGCGTCGGAGGGGCGCTCGTCGGGCCGGCGGGCCCCAACTCATACTTACCTGGCAGGGGAGATACCATGATCACTAAGGTGGTTCTCCCAGGGTGAGGCTCATCCATTGCACTCCGG
The DNA here is from genome assembly GCF_051348905.1 of Ranitomeya variabilis. Taxonomy (NCBI): domain Eukaryota; kingdom Metazoa; phylum Chordata; class Amphibia; order Anura; family Dendrobatidae; genus Ranitomeya; species Ranitomeya variabilis. The sequence goes on along the minus strand of NW_027507932.1, from coordinate 17,460 downwards.
GTGTGCTGACCCCTGCGATTTCCCCAAATGCGGGAAACTCGACTGCATAATTTGTGGTAGTGGGGGACTGCGTTCGCGCTTTCCCCTGATTTCCTATGGTCAAAGACAGAACACTAAAGATGCTCTGCTGAGCCAACGTGAGACTTTGGAGAAGCTCAAAGCAGGCAGATGTGGCCTTTGGCTCCCCCTTGTGGGGGAAGGATGCCACCTTCCCTGTGTCGTCGCTGCTTTCTTGGTTTTGTTTGAGGTTGTTGCCTTTGCTTGACACTTTGGCCCTTTTTTGGCCCCCCTGGCTGGTGGGGAATGATCACCTCATTTGCATCTCATTGACTTGGTGACGACATGGCTTGCTCTGCTTGTCTGCAGGGGCAGGCAGGCCCGCCCGCTCGCTCACGGGAGGGCACCTGCAGCATCCCCATCTCGCAGCCTTCGGGCTGGAGCTGGACCTGTGAGTGGGCCGCTGGTGCGCGGCTATCTGCTGCGGTTTGGGCCTCCTGCCCTTGAGCCTCCCTCCAGCGTGCATCCTCTTGAGCGGAGATGAGCGAGTCACGAGAGGGTGCCGGCCGGCAGCTGGAGCTCGAGCTGTCTACAGCATGTTCTCAGGCCAGCGCAGCAGCGTGAGGCTGCTGGGGCGGAGCCAACGCTCCTCTATGCAAATGACTCAGGCTGCCGCTGTGCATCTTGGGCGGCTTTGGACTTGAGCTCGGCCTGCCCTGTGGGGGGCGGAGTGGGCGTCGGGAGCGACCGGCGCCTCCAACTCGAGGAGCCTCCGTGCGGTCTGTGCCGAACGCCACCCCCGCCCCCTCCCTTCCGGGCCCGAGACTCCGCGATGTTGGGGAGCTGCGTCGGAGGGGCGCTCGTCGGGCCGGCGGGCCCCAACTCATACTTACCTGGCAGGGGAGATACCATGATCACTAAGGTGGTTCTCCCAGGGTGAGGCTCATCCATTGCACTCCGGGTGTGCTGACCCCTGCGATTTCCCCAAATGCGGGAAACTCGACTGCATAATTTGTGGTAGTGGGGGACTGCGTTCGCGCTTTCCCCTGATTTCCTATGGTCAAAGACAGAACACTAAAGATGCTCTGCTGAGCCAACGTGAGACTTTGGAGAAGCTCAAAGCAGGCAGATGTGGCCTTTGGCTCCCCCTTGTGGGGGAAGGATGCCACCTTCCCTGTGTCGTCGCTGCTTGCTTGGTTTTGTTTGAGGTTGTTGCCTTTGCTTGACACTTTGGCCCTTTTTTGGCCCCCCTGGCTGGTGGGGAATGATCACCTCATTTGCATCTCATTGACTTGGTGACGACATGGCTTGCTCTGCTTGTCTGCAGGGGCAGGCAGGCCCGCCCGCTCGCTCACGGGAGGGCACCTGCAGCATCCCCATCTCGCAGCCTTCGGGCTGGAGCTGGACCTGTGAGTGGGCCGCTGGTGCGCGGCTATCTGCTGCGGTTTGGGCCTCCTGCCCTTGAGCCTCCCTCCAGCGTGCATCCTCTTGAGCGGAGATGAGCGAGTCACGAGAGGGTGCCGGCCGGCAGCTGGAGCTCGAGCTGTCTACAGCATGTTCTCAGGCCAGCGCAGCAGCGTGAGGCTGCTGGGGCGGAGCCAACGCTCCTCTATGCAAATGACTCAGGCTGCCGCTGTGCATCTTGGGCGGCTTTGGACTTGAGCTCGGCCTGCCCTGTGGGGGGCGGAGTGGGCGTCGGGAGCGACCGGCGCCTCCCACTCGAGGAGCCTCCGTGCGGTCTGTGCCGAACGCCACCCCCGCCCCCTCCCTTCCGGGCCCGAGACTCCGCGATGTTGGGGAGCTGCGTCGGAGGGGCGCTCGTCGGGCCGGCGGGCCCCAACTCATACTTACCTGGCAGGGGAGATACCATGATCACTAAGGTGGTTCTCCCAGGGTGAGGCTCATCCATTGCACTCCGGGTGTGCTGACCCCTGCGATTTCCCCAAATGCGGGAAACTCGACTGCATAATTTGTGGTAGTGGGGGACTGCGTTCGCGCTTTCCCCTGATTTCCTATGGTCAAAGACAGAACACTAAAGATGCTCTGCTGAGCCAACGTGAGACTTTGGAGAAGCTCAAAGCAGGCAGATGTGGCCTTTGGCTCCCCCTTGTGGGGGAAGGATGCCACCTTCCCTGTGTCGTCGCTGCTTTCTTGGTTTTGTTTGAGGTTGTTGCCTTTGCTTGACACTTTGGCCCTTTTTTGGCCCCCCTGGCTGGTGGGGAATGATCACCTCATTTGCATCTCATTGACTTGGTGACGACATGGCTTGCTCTGCTTGTCTGCAGGGGCAGGCAGGCCCGCCCGCTCGCTCACGGGAGGGCACCTGCAGCATCCCCATCTCGCAGCCTTCGGGCTGGAGCTGGACCTGTGAGTGGGCCGCTGGTGCGCGGCTATCTGCTGCGGTTTGGGCCTCCTGCCCTTGAGCCTCCCTCCAGCGTGCATCCTCTTGAGCGGAGATGAGCGAGTCACGAGAGGGTGCCGGCCGGCAGCTGGAGCTCGAGCTGTCTACAGCATGTTCTCAGGCCAGCGCAGCAGCGTGAGGCTGCTGGGGCGGAGCCAACGCTCCTCTATGCAAATGACTCAGGCTGCCGCTGTGCATCTTGGGCGGCTTTGGACTTGAGCTCGGCCTGCCCTGTGGGGGGCGGAGTGGGCGTCGGGAGCGACCGGCGCCTCCCACTCGAGGAGCCTCCGTGCGGTCTGTGCCGAACGCCACCCCCGCCCCCTCCCTTCCGGGCCCGAGACTCCGCGATGTTGGGGAGCTGCGTCGGAGGGGCGCTCGTCGGGCCGGCGGGCCCCAACTCATACTTACCTGGCAGGGGAGATACCATGATCACTAAGGTGGTTCTCCCAGGGTGAGGCTCATCCATTGCACTCCGGGTGTGCTGACCCCTGCGATTTCCCCAAATGCGGGAAACTCGACTGCATAATTTGTGGTAGTGGGGGACTGCGTTCGCGCTTTCCCCTGATTTCCTATGGTCAAAGACAGAACACTAAAGATGCTCTGCTGAGCCAACGTGAGACTTTGGAGAAGCTCAAAGCAGGCAGATGTGGCCTTTGGCTCCCCCTTGTGGGGGAAGGATGCCACCTTCCCTGTGTCGTCGCTGCTTTCTTGGTTTTGTTTGAGGTTGTTGCCTTTGCTTGACACTTTGGCCCTTTTTTGGCCCCCCTGGCTGGTGGGGAATGATCACCTCATTTGCATCTCATTGACTTGGTGACGACATGGCTTGCTCTGCTTGTCTGCAGGGGCAGGCAGGCCCGCCCGCTCGCTCACGGGAGGGCACCTGCAGCATCCCCATCTCGCAGCCTTCGGGCTGGAGCTGGACCTGTGAGTGGGCCGCTGGTGCGCGGCTATCTGCTGCGGTTTGGGCCTCCTGCCCTTGAGCCTCCCTCCAGCGTGCATCCTCTTGAGCGGAGATGAGCGAGTCACGAGAGGGTGCCGGCCGGCAGCTGGAGCTCGAGCTGTCTACAGCATGTTCTCAGGCCAGCGCAGCAGCGTGAGGCTGCTGGGGCGGAGCCAACGCTCCTCTATGCAAATGACTCAGGCTGCCGCTGTGCATCTTGGGCGGCTTTGGACTTGAGCTCGGCCTGCCCTGTGGGGGGCGGAGTGGGCGTCGGGAGCGACCGGCGCCTCCCACTCGAGGAGCCTCCGTGCGGTCTGTGCCGAACGCCACCCCCGCCCCCTCCCTTCCGGGCCCGAGACTCCGCGATGTTGGGGAGCTGCGTCGGAGGGGCGCTCGTCGGGCCGGCGGGCCCCAACTCATACTTACCTGGCAGGGGAGATACCATGATCACTAAGGTGGTTCTCCCAGGGTGAGGCTCATCCATTGCACTCCGGGTGTGCTGACCCCTGCGATTTCCCCAAATGCGGGAAACTCGACTGCATAATTTGTGGTAGTGGGGGACTGCGTTCGCGCTTTCCCCTGATTTCCTATGGTCAAAGACAGAACACTAAAGATGCTCTGCTGAGCCAACGTGAGACTTTGGAGAAGCTCAAAGCAGGCAGATGTGGCCTTTGGCTCCCCCTTGTGGGGGAAGGATGCCACCTTCCCTGTGTCGTCGCTGCTTGCTTGGTTTTGTTTGAGGTTGTTGCCTTTGCTTGACACTTTGGCCCTTTTTTGGCCCCCCTGGCTGGTGGGGAATGATCACCTCATTTGCATCTCATTGACTTGGTGACGACATGGCTTGCTCTGCTTGTCTGCAGGGGCAGGCAGGCCCGCCCGCTCGCTCACGGGAGGGCACCTGCAGCATCCCCATCTCGCAGCCTTCGGGCTGGAGCTGGACCTGTGAGTGGGCCGCTGGTGCGCGGCTATCTGCTGCGGTTTGGGCCTCCTGCCCTTGAGCCTCCCTCCAGCGTGCATCCTCTTGAGCGGAGATGAGCGAGTCACGAGAGGGTGCCGGCCGGCAGCTGGAGCTCGAGCTGTCTACAGCATGTTCTCAGGCCAGCGCAGCAGCGTGAGGCTGCTGGGGCGGAGCCAACGCTCCTCTATGCAAATGACTCAGGCTGCCGCTGTGCATCTTGGGCGGCTTTGGACTTGAGCTCGGCCTGCCCTGTGGGGGGCGGAGTGGGCGTCGGGAGCGACCGGCGCCTCCCACTCGAGGAGCCTCCGTGCGGTCTGTGCCGAACGCCACCCCCGCCCCCTCCCTTCCGGGCCCGAGACTCCGCGATGTTGGGGAGCTGCGTCGGAGGGGCGCTCGTCGGGCCGGCGGGCCCCAACTCATACTTACCTGGCAGGGGAGATACCATGATCACTAAGGTGGTTCTCCCAGGGTGAGGCTCATCCATTGCACTCCGGGTGTGCTGACCCCTGCGATTTCCCCAAATGCGGGAAACTCGACTGCATAATTTGTGGTAGTGGGGGACTGCGTTCGCGCTTTCCCCTGATTTCCTATGGTCAAAGACAGAACACTAAAGATGCTCTGCTGAGCCAACGTGAGACTTTGGAGAAGCTCAAAGCAGGCAGATGTGGCCTTTGGCTCCCCCTTGTGGGGGAAGGATGCCACCTTCCCTGTGTCGTCGCTGCTTTCTTGGTTTTGTTTGAGGTTGTTGCCTTTGCTTGACACTTTGGCCCTTTTTTGGCCCCCCTGGCTGGTGGGGAATGATCACCTCATTTGCATCTCATTGACTTGGTGACGACATGGCTTGCTCTGCTTGTCTGCAGGGGCAGGCAGGCCCGCCCGCTCGCTCACGGGAGGGCACCTGCAGCATCCCCATCTCGCAGCCTTCGGGCTGGAGCTGGACCTGTGAGTGGGCCGCTGGTGCGCGGCTATCTGCTGCGGTTTGGGCCTCCTGCCCTTGAGCCTCCCTCCAGCGTGCATCCTCTTGAGCGGAGATGAGCGAGTCACGAGAGGGTGCCGGCCGGCAGCTGGAGCTCGAGCTGTCTACAGCATGTTCTCAGGCCAGCGCAGCAGCGTGAGGCTGCTGGGGCGGAGCCAACGCTCCTCTATGCAAATGACTCAGGCTGCCGCTGTGCATCTTGGGCGGCTTTGGACTTGAGCTCGGCCTGCCCTGTGGGGGGCGGAGTGGGCGTCGGGAGCGACCGGCGCCTCCCACTCGAGGAGCCTCCGTGCGGTCTGTGCCGAACGCCACCCCCGCCCCCTCCCTTCCGGGCCCGAGACTCCGCGATGTTGGGGAGCTGCGTCGGAGGGGCGCTCGTCGGGCCGGCGGGCCCCAACTCATACTTACCTGGCAGGGGAGATACCATGATCACTAAGGTGGTTCTCCCAGGGTGAGGCTCATCCATTGCACTCCGGGTGTGCTGACCCCTGCGATTTCCCCAAATGCGGGAAACTCGACTGCATAATTTGTGGTAGTGGGGGACTGCGTTCGCGCTTTCCCCTGATTTCCTATGGTCAAAGACAGAACACTAAAGATGCTCTGCTGAGCCAACGTGAGACTTTGGAGAAGCTCAAAGCAGGCAGATGTGGCCTTTGGCTCCCCCTTGTGGGGGAAGGATGCCACCTTCCCTGTGTCGTCGCTGCTTTCTTGGTTTTGTTTGAGGTTGTTGCCTTTGCTTGACACTTTGGCCCTTTTTTGGCCCCCCTGGCTGGTGGGGAATGATCACCTCATTTGCATCTCATTGACTTGGTGACGACATGGCTTGCTCTGCTTGTCTGCAGGGGCAGGCAGGCCCGCCCGCTCGCTCACGGGAGGGCACCTGCAGCATCCCCATCTCGCAGCCTTCGGGCTGGAGCTGGACCTGTGAGTGGGCCGCTGGTGCGCGGCTATCTGCTGCGGTTTGGGCCTCCTGCCCTTGAGCCTCCCTCCAGCGTGCATCCTCTTGAGCGGAGATGAGCGAGTCACGAGAGGGTGCCGGCCGGCAGCTGGAGCTCGAGCTGTCTACAGCATGTTCTCAGGCCAGCGCAGCAGCGTGAGGCTGCTGGGGCGGAGCCAACGCTCCTCTATGCAAATGACTCAGGCTGCCGCTGTGCATCTTGGGCGGCTTTGGACTTGAGCTCGGCCTGCCCTGTGGGGGGCGGAGTGGGCGTCGGGAGCGACCGGCGCCTCCCACTCGAGGAGCCTCCGTGCGGTCTGTGCCGAACGCCACCCCCGCCCCCTCCCTTCCGGGCCCGAGACTCCGCGATGTTGGGGAGCTGCGTCGGAGGGGCGCTCGTCGGGCCGGCGGGCCCCAACTCATACTTACCTGGCAGGGGAGATACCATGATCACTAAGGTGGTTCTCCCAGGGTGAGGCTCATCCATTGCACTCCGGGTGTGCTGACCCCTGCGATTTCCCCAAATGCGGGAAACTCGACTGCATAATTTGTGGTAGTGGGGGACTGCGTTCGCGCTTTCCCCTGATTTCCTATGGTCAAAGACAGAACACTAAAGATGCTCTGCTGAGCCAACGTGAGACTTTGGAGAAGCTCAAAGCAGGCAGATGTGGCCTTTGGCTCCCCCTTGTGGGGGAAGGATGCCACCTTCCCTGTGTCGTCGCTGCTTTCTTGGTTTTGTTTGAGGTTGTTGCCTTTGCTTGACACTTTGGCCCTTTTTTGGCCCCCCTGGCTGGTGGGGAATGATCACCTCATTTGCATCTCATTGACTTGGTGACGACATGGCTTGCTCTGCTTGTCTGCAGGGGCAGGCAGGCCCGCCCGCTCGCTCACGGGAGGGCACCTGCAGCATCCCCATCTCGCAGCCTTCGGGCTGGAGCTGGACCTGTGAGTGGGCCGCTGGTGCGCGGCTATCTGCTGCGGTTTGGGCCTCCTGCCCTTGAGCCTCCCTCCAGCGTGCATCCTCTTGAGCGGAGATGAGCGAGTCACGAGAGGGTGCCGGCCGGCAGCTGGAGCTCGAGCTGTCTACAGCATGTTCTCAGGCCAGCGCAGCAGCGTGAGGCTGCTGGGGCGGAGCCAACGCTCCTCTATGCAAATGACTCAGGCTGCCGCTGTGCATCTTGGGCGGCTTTGGACTTGAGCTCGGCCTGCCCTGTGGGGGGCGGAGTGGGCGTCGGGAGCGACCGGCGCCTCCCACTCGAGGAGCCTCCGTGCGGTCTGTGCCGAACGCCACCCCCGCCCCCTCCCTTCCGGGCCCGAGACTCCGCGATGTTGGGGAGCTGCGTCGGAGGGGCGCTCGTCGGGCCGGCGGGCCCCAACTCATACTTACCTGGCAGGGGAGATACCATGATCACTAAGGTGGTTCTCCCAGGGTGAGGCTCATCCATTGCACTCCGGGTGTGCTGACCCCTGCGATTTCCCCAAATGCGGGAAACTCGACTGCATAATTTGTGGTAGTGGGGGACTGCGTTCGCGCTTTCCCCTGATTTCCTATGGTCAAAGACAGAACACTAAAGATGCTCTGCTGAGCCAACGTGAGACTTTGGAGAAGCTCAAAGCAGGCAGATGTGGCCTTTGGCTCCCCCTTGTGGGGGAAGGATGCCACCTTCCCTGTGTCGTCGCTGCTTGCTTGGTTTTGTTTGAGGTTGTTGCCTTTGCTTGACACTTTGGCCCTTTTTTGGCCCCCCTGGCTGGTGGGGAATGATCACCTCATTTGCATCTCATTGACTTGGTGACGACATGGCTTGCTCTGCTTGTCTGCAGGGGCAGGCAGGCCCGCCCGCTCGCTCACGGGAGGGCACCTGCAGCATCCCCATCTCGCAGCCTTCGGGCTGGAGCTGGACCTGTGAGTGGGCCGCTGGTGCGCGGCTATCTGCTGCGGTTTGGGCCTCCTGCCCTTGAGCCTCCCTCCAGCGTGCATCCTCTTGAGCGGAGATGAGCGAGTCACGAGAGGGTGCCGGCCGGCAGCTGGAGCTCGAGCTGTCTACAGCATGTTCTCAGGCCAGCGCAGCAGCGTGAGGCTGCTGGGGCGGAGCCAACGCTCCTCTATGCAAATGACTCAGGCTGCCGCTGTGCATCTTGGGCGGCTTTGGACTTGAGCTCGGCCTGCCCTGTGGGGGGCGGAGTGGGCGTCGGGAGCGACCGGCGCCTCCCACTCGAGGAGCCTCCGTGCGGTCTGTGCCGAACGCCACCCCCGCCCCCTCCCTTCCGGGCCCGAGACTCCGCGATGTTGGGGAGCTGCGTCGGAGGGGCGCTCGTCGGGCCGGCGGGCCCCAACTCATACTTACCTGGCAGGGGAGATACCATGATCACTAAGGTGGTTCTCCCAGGGTGAGGCTCATCCATTGCACTCCGGGTGTGCTGACCCCTGCGATTTCCCCAAATGCGGGAAACTCGACTGCATAATTTGTGGTAGTGGGGGACTGCGTTCGCGCTTTCCCCTGATTTCCTATGGTCAAAGACAGAACACTAAAGATGCTCTGCTGAGCCAACGTGAGACTTTGGAGAAGCTCAAAGCAGGCAGATGTGGCCTTTGGCTCCCCCTTGTGGGGGAAGGATGCCACCTTCCCTGTGTCGTCGCTGCTTGCTTGGTTTTGTTTGAGGTTGTTGCCTTTGCTTGACACTTTGGCCCTTTTTTGGCCCCCCTGGCTGGTGGGGAATGATCACCTCATTTGCATCTCATTGACTTGGTGACGACATGGCTTGCTCTGCTTGTCTGCAGGGGCAGGCAGGCCCGCCCGCTCGCTCACGGGAGGGCACCTGCAGCATCCCCATCTCGCAGCCTTCGGGCTGGAGCTGGACCTGTGAGTGGGCCGCTGGTGCGCGGCTATCTGCTGCGGTTTGGGCCTCCTGCCCTTGAGCCTCCCTCCAGCGTGCATCCTCTTGAGCGGAGATGAGCGAGTCACGAGAGGGTGCCGGCCGGCAGCTGGAGCTCGAGCTGTCTACAGCATGTTCTCAGGCCAGCGCAGCAGCGTGAGGCTGCTGGGGCGGAGCCAACGCTCCTCTATGCAAATGACTCAGGCTGCCGCTGTGCATCTTGGGCGGCTTTGGACTTGAGCTCGGCCTGCCCTGTGGGGGGCGGAGTGGGCGTCGGGAGCGACCGGCGCCTCCCACTCGAGGAGCCTCCGTGCGGTCTGTGCCGAACGCCACCCCCGCCCCCTCCCTTCCGGGCCCGAGACTCCGCGATGTTGGGGAGCTGCGTCGGAGGGGCGCTCGTCGGGCCGGCGGGCCCCAACTCATACTTACCTGGCAGGGGAGATACCATGATCACTAAGGTGGTTCTCCCAGGGTGAGGCTCATCCATTGCACTCCGGGTGTGCTGACCCCTGCGATTTCCCCAAATGCGGGAAACTCGACTGCATAATTTGTGGTAGTGGGGGACTGCGTTCGCGCTTTCCCCTGATTTCCTATGGTCAAAGACAGAACACTAAAGATGCTCTGCTGAGCCAACGTGAGACTTTGGAGAAGCTCAAAGCAGGCAGATGTGGCCTTTGGCTCCCCCTTGTGGGGGAAGGATGCCACCTTCCCTGTGTCGTCGCTGCTTGCTTGGTTTTGTTTGAGGTTGTTGCCTTTGCTTGACACTTTGGCCCTTTTTTGGCCCCCCTGGCTGGTGGGGAATGATCACCTCATTTGCATCTCATTGACTTGGTGACGACATGGCTTGCTCTGCTTGTCTGCAGGGGCAGGCAGGCCCGCCCGCTCGCTCACGGGAGGGCACCTGCAGCATCCCCATCTCGCAGCCTTCGGGCTGGAGCTGGACCTGTGAGTGGGCCGCTGGTGCGCGGCTATCTGCTGCGGTTTGGGCCTCCTGCCCTTGAGCCTCCCTCCAGCGTGCATCCTCTTGAGCGGAGATGAGCGAGTCACGAGAGGGTGCCGGCCGGCAGCTGGAGCTCGAGCTGTCTACAGCATGTTCTCAGGCCAGCGCAGCAGCGTGAGGCTGCTGGGGCGGAGCCAACGCTCCTCTATGCAAATGACTCAGGCTGCCGCTGTGCATCTTGGGCGGCTTTGGACTTGAGCTCGGCCTGCCCTGTGGGGGGCGGAGTGGGCGTCGGGAGCGACCGGCGCCTCCCACTCGAGGAGCCTCCGTGCGGTCTGTGCCGAACGCCACCCCCGCCCCCTCCCTTCCGGGCCCGAGACTCCGCGATGTTGGGGAGCTGCGTCGGAGGGGCGCTCGTCGGGCCGGCGGGCCCCAACTCATACTTACCTGGCAGGGGAGATACCATGATCACTAAGGTGGTTCTCCCAGGGTGAGGCTCATCCATTGCACTCCGGGTGTGCTGACCCCTGCGATTTCCCCAAATGCGGGAAACTCGACTGCATAATTTGTGGTAGTGGGGGACTGCGTTCGCGCTTTCCCCTGATTTCCTATGGTCAAAGACAGAACACTAAAGATGCTCTGCTGAGCCAACGTGAGACTTTGGAGAAGCTCAAAGCAGGCAGATGTGGCCTTTGGCTCCCCCTTGTGGGGGAAGGATGCCACCTTCCCTGTGTCGTCGCTGCTTGCTTGGTTTTGTTTGAGGTTGTTGCCTTTGCTTGACACTTTGGCCCTTTTTTGGCCCCCCTGGCTGGTGGGGAATGATCACCTCATTTGCATCTCATTGACTTGGTGACGACATGGCTTGCTCTGCTTGTCTGCAGGGGCAGGCAGGCCCGCCCGCTCGCTCACGGGAGGGCACCTGCAGCATCCCCATCTCGCAGCCTTCGGGCTGGAGCTGGACCTGTGAGTGGGCCGCTGGTGCGCGGCTATCTGCTGCGGTTTGGGCCTCCTGCCCTTGAGCCTCCCTCCAGCGTGCATCCTCTTGAGCGGAGATGAGCGAGTCACGAGAGGGTGCCGGCCGGCAGCTGGAGCTCGAGCTGTCTACAGCATGTTCTCAGGCCAGCGCAGCAGCGTGAGGCTGCTGGGGCGGAGCCAACGCTCCTCTATGCAAATGACTCAGGCTGCCGCTGTGCATCTTGGGCGGCTTTGGACTTGAGCTCGGCCTGCCCTGTGGGGGGCGGAGTGGGCGTCGGGAGCGACCGGCGCCTCCCACTCGAGGAGCCTCCGTGCGGTCTGTGCCGAACGCCACCCCCGCCCCCTCCCTTCCGGGCCCGAGACTCCGCGATGTTGGGGAGCTGCGTCGGAGGGGCGCTCGTCGGGCCGGCGGGCCCCAACTCATACTTACCTGGCAGGGGAGATACCATGATCACTAAGGTGGTTCTCCCAGGGTGAGGCTCATCCATTGCACTCCGGGTGTGCTGACCCCTGCGATTTCCCCAAATGCGGGAAACTCGACTGCATAATTTGTGGTAGTGGGGGACTGCGTTCGCGCTTTCCCCTGATTTCCTATGGTCAAAGACAGAACACTAAAGATGCTCTGCTGAGCCAACGTGAGACTTTGGAGAAGCTCAAAGCAGGCAGATGTGGCCTTTGGCTCCCCCTTGTGGGGGAAGGATGCCACCTTCCCTGTGTCGTCGCTGCTTGCTTGGTTTTGTTTGAGGTTGTTGCCTTTGCTTGACACTTTGGCCCTTTTTTGGCCCCCCTGGCTGGTGGGGAATGATCACCTCATTTGCATCTCATTGACTTGGTGACGACATGGCTTGCTCTGCTTGTCTGCAGGGGCAGGCAGGCCCGCCCGCTCGCTCACGGGAGGGCACCTGCAGCATCCCCATCTCGCAGCCTTCGGGCTGGAGCTGGACCTGTGAGTGGGCCGCTGGTGCGCGGCTATCTGCTGCGGTTTGGGCCTCCTGCCCTTGAGCCTCCCTCCAGCGTGCATCCTCTTGAGCGGAGATGAGCGAGTCACGAGAGGGTGCCGGCCGGCAGCTGGAGCTCGAGCTGTCTACAGCATGTTCTCAGGCCAGCGCAGCAGCGTGAGGCTGCTGGGGCGGAGCCAACGCTCCTCTATGCAAATGACTCAGGCTGCCGCTGTGCATCTTGGGCGGCTTTGGACTTGAGCTCGGCCTGCCCTGTGGGGGGCGGAGTGGGCGTCGGGAGCGACCGGCGCCTCCCACTCGAGGAGCCTCCGTGCGGTCTGTGCCGAACGCCACCCCCGCCCCCTCCCTTCCGGGCCCGAGACTCCGCGATGTTGGGGAGCTGCGTCGGAGGGGCGCTCGTCGGGCCGGCGGGCCCCAACTCATACTTACCTGGCAGGGGAGATACCATGATCACTAAGGTGGTTCTCCCAGGGTGAGGCTCATCCATTGCACTCCGGGTGTGCTGACCCCTGCGATTTCCCCAAATGCGGGAAACTCGACTGCATAATTTGTGGTAGTGGGGGACTGCGTTCGCGCTTTCCCCTGATTTCCTATGGTCAAAGACAGAACACTAAAGATGCTCTGCTGAGCCAACGTGAGACTTTGGAGAAGCTCAAAGCAGGCAGATGTGGCCTTTGGCTCCCCCTTGTGGGGGAAGGATGCCACCTTCCCTGTGTCGTCGCTGCTTGCTTGGTTTTGTTTGAGGTTGTTGCCTTTGCTTGACACTTTGGCCCTTTTTTGGCCCCCCTGGCTGGTGGGGAATGATCACCTCATTTGCATCTCATTGACTTGGTGACGACATGGCTTGCTCTGCTTGTCTGCAGGGGCAGGCAGGCCCGCCCGCTCGCTCACGGGAGGGCACCTGCAGCATCCCCATCTCGCAGCCTTCGGGCTGGAGCTGGACCTGTGAGTGGGCCGCTGGTGCGCGGCTATCTGCTGCGGTTTGGGCCTCCTGCCCTTGAGCCTCCCTCCAGCGTGCATCCTCTTGAGCGGAGATGAGCGAGTCACGAGAGGGTGCCGGCCGGCAGCTGGAGCTCGAGCTGTCTACAGCATGTTCTCAGGCCAGCGCAGCAGCGTGAGGCTGCTGGGGCGGAGCCAACGCTCCTCTATGCAAATGACTCAGGCTGCCGCTGTGCATCTTGGGCGGCTTTGGACTTGAGCTCGGCCTGCCCTGTGGGGGGCGGAGTGGGCGTCGGGAGCGACCGGCGCCTCCCACTCGAGGAGCCTCCGTGCGGTCTGTGCCGAACGCCACCCCCGCCCCCTCCCTTCCGGGCCCGAGACTCCGCGATGTTGGGGAGCTGCGTCGGAGGGGCGCTCGTCGGGCCGGCGGGCCCCAACTCATACTTACCTGGCAGGGGAGATACCATGATCACTAAGGTGGTTCTCCCAGGGTGAGGCTCATCCATTGCACTCCGGGTGTGCTGACCCCTGCGATTTCCCCAAATGCGGGAAACTCGACTGCATAATTTGTGGTAGTGGGGGACTGCGTTCGCGCTTTCCCCTGATTTCCTATGGTCAAAGACAGAACACTAAAGATGCTCTGCTGAGCCAACGTGAGACTTTGGAGAAGCTCAAAGCAGGCAGATGTGGCCTTTGGCTCCCCCTTGTGGGGGAAGGATGCCACCTTCCCTGTGTCGTCGCTGCTTGCTTGGTTTTGTTTGAGGTTGTTGCCTTTGCTTGACACTTTGGCCCTTTTTTGGCCCCCCTGGCTGGTGGGGAATGATCACCTCATTTGCATCTCATTGACTTGGTGACGACATGGCTTGCTCTGCTTGTCTGCAGGGGCAGGCAGGCCCGCCCGCTCGCTCACGGGAGGGCACCTGCAGCATCCCCATCTCGCAGCCTTCGGGCTGGAGCTGGACCTGTGAGTGGGCCGCTGGTGCGCGGCTATCTGCTGCGGTTTGGGCCTCCTGCCCTTGAGCCTCCCTCCAGCGTGCATCCTCTTGAGCGGAGATGAGCGAGTCACGAGAGGGTGCCGGCCGGCAGCTGGAGCTCGAGCTGTCTACAGCATGTTCTCAGGCCAGCGCAGCAGCGTGAGGCTGCTGGGGCGGAGCCAACGCTCCTCTATGCAAATGACTCAGGCTGCCGCTGTGCATCTTGGGCGGCTTTGGACTTGAGCTCGGCCTGCCCTGTGGGGGGCGGAGTGGGCGTCGGGAGCGACCGGCGCCTCCCACTCGAGGAGCCTCCGTGCGGTCTGTGCCGAACGCCACCCCCGCCCCCTCCCTTCCGGGCCCGAGACTCCGCGATGTTGGGGAGCTGCGTCGGAGGGGCGCTCGTCGGGCCGGCGGGCCCCAACTCATACTTACCTGGCAGGGGAGATACCATGATCACTAAGGTGGTTCTCCCAGGGTGAGGCTCATCCATTGCACTCCGGGTGTGCTGACCCCTGCGATTTCCCCAAATGCGGGAAACTCGACTGCATAATTTGTGGTAGTGGGGGACTGCGTTCGCGCTTTCCCCTGATTTCCTATGGTCAAAGACAGAACACTAAAGATGCTCTGCTGAGCCAACGTGAGACTTTGGAGAAGCTCAAAGCAGGCAGATGTGGCCTTTGGCTCCCCCTTGTGGGGGAAGGATGCCACCTTCCCTGTGTCGTCGCTGCTTGCTTGGTTTTGTTTGAGGTTGTTGCCTTTGCTTGACACTTTGGCCCTTTTTTGGCCCCCCTGGCTGGTGGGGAATGATCACCTCATTTGCATCTCATTGACTTGGTGACGACATGGCTTGCTCTGCTTGTCTGCAGGGGCAGGCAGGCCCGCCCGCTCGCTCACGGGAGGGCACCTGCAGCATCCCCATCTCGCAGCCTTCGGGCTGGAGCTGGACCTGTGAGTGGGCCGCTGGTGCGCGGCTATCTGCTGCGGTTTGGGCCTCCTGCCCTTGAGCCTCCCTCCAGCGTGCATCCTCTTGAGCGGAGATGAGCGAGTCACGAGAGGGTGCCGGCCGGCAGCTGGAGCTCGAGCTGTCTACAGCATGTTCTCAGGCCAGCGCAGCAGCGTGAGGCTGCTGGGGCGGAGCCAACGCTCCTCTATGCAAATGACTCAGGCTGCCGCTGTGCATCTTGGGCGGCTTTGGACTTGAGCTCGGCCTGCCCTGTGGGGGGCGGAGTGGGCGTCGGGAGCGACCGGCGCCTCCCACTCGAGGAGCCTCCGTGCGGTCTGTGCCGAACGCCACCCCCGCCCCCTCCCTTCCGGGCCCGAGACTCCGCGATGTTGGGGAGCTGCGTCGGAGGGGCGCTCGTCGGGCCGGCGGGCCCCAACTCATACTTACCTGGCAGGGGAGATACCATGATCACTAAGGTGGTTCTCCCAGGGTGAGGCTCATCCATTGCACTCCGGGTGTGCTGACCCCTGCGATTTCCCCAAATGCGGGAAACTCGACTGCATAATTTGTGGTAGTGGGGGACTGCGTTCGCGCTTTCCCCTGATTTCCTATGGTCAAAGACAGAACACTAAAGATGCTCTGCTGAGCCAACGTGAGACTTTGGAGAAGCTCAAAGCAGGCAGATGTGGCCTTTGGCTCCCCCTTGTGGGGGAAGGATGCCACCTTCCCTGTGTCGTCGCTGCTTTCTTGGTTTTGTTTGAGGTTGTTGCCTTTGCTTGACACTTTGGCCCTTTTTTGGCCCCCCTGGCTGGTGGGGAATGATCACCTCATTTGCATCTCATTGACTTGGTGACGACATGGCTTGCTCTGCTTGTCTGCAGGGGCAGGCAGGCCCGCCCGCTCGCTCACGGGAGGGCACCTGCAGCATCCCCATCTCGCAGCCTTCGGGCTGGAGCTGGACCTGTGAGTGGGCCGCTGGTGCGCGGCTATCTGCTGCGGTTTGGGCCTCCTGCCCTTGAGCCTCCCTCCAGCGTGCATCCTCTTGAGCGGAGATGAGCGAGTCACGAGAGGGTGCCGGCCGGCAGCTGGAGCTCGAGCTGTCTACAGCATGTTCTCAGGCCAGCGCAGCAGCGTGAGGCTGCTGGGGCGGAGCCAACGCTCCTCTATGCAAATGACTCAGGCTGCCGCTGTGCATCTTGGGCGGCTTTGGACTTGAGCTCGGCCTGCCCTGTGGGGGGCGGAGTGGGCGTCGGGAGCGACCGGCGCCTCCCACTCGAGGAGCCTCCGTGCGGTCTGTGCCGAACGCCACCCCCGCCCCCTCCCTTCCGGGCCCGAGACTCCGCGATGTTGGGGAGCTGCGTCGGAGGGGCGCTCGTCGGGCCGGCGGGCCCCAACTCATACTTACCTGGCAGGGGAGATACCATGATCACTAAGGTGGTTCTCCCAGGGTGAGGCTCATCCATTGCACTCCGGGTGTGCTGACCCCTGCGATTCCAAATGCGGGAAACTCGACTGCATAATTTGTGGTAGTGGGGGACTGCGTTCGCGCTTTCCCCTGATTTCCTATGGTCAAAGACAGAACACTAAAGATGCTCTGCTGAGCCAACGTGAGACTTTGGAGAAGCTCAAAGCAGGCAGATGTGGCCTTTGGCTCCCCCTTGTGGGGGAAGGATGCCACCTTCCCTGTGTCGTCGCTGCTTGCTTGGTTTTGTTTGAGGTTGTTGCCTTTGCTTGACACTTTGGCCCTTTTTTGGCCCCCCTGGCTGGTGGGGAATGATCACCTCATTTGCATCTCATTGACTTGGTGACGACATGGCTTGCTCTGCTTGTCTGCAGGGGCAGGCAGGCCCGCCCGCTCGCTCACGGGAGGGCACCTGCAGCATCCCCATCTCGCAGCCTTCGGGCTGGAGCTGGACCTGTGAGTGGGCCGCTGGTGCGCGGCTATCTGCTGCGGTTTGGGCCTCCTGCCCTTGAGCCTCCCTCCAGCGTGCATCCTCTTGAGCGGAGATGAGCGAGTCACGAGAGGGTGCCGGCCGGCAGCTGGAGCTCGAGCTGTCTACAGCATGTTCTCAGGCCAGCGCAGCAGCGTGAGGCTGCTGGGGCGGAGCCAACGCTCCTCTATGCAAATGACTCAGGCTGCCGCTGTGCATCTTGGGCGGCTTTGGACTTGAGCTCGGCCTGCCCTGTGGGGGGCGGAGTGGGCGTCGGGAGCGACCGGCGCCTCCCACTCGAGGAGCCTCCGTGCGGTCTGTGCCGAACGCCACCCCCGCCCCCTCCCTTCCGGGCCCGAGACTCCGCGATGTTGGGGAGCTGCGTCGGAGGGGCGCTCGTCGGGCCGGCGGGCCCCAACTCATACTTACCTGGCAGGGGAGATACCATGATCACTAAGGTGGTTCTCCCAGGGTGAGGCTCATCCATTGCACTCCGGGTGTGCTGACCCCTGCGATTTCCCCAAATGCGGGAAACTCGACTGCATAATTTGTGGTAGTGGGGGACTGCGTTCGCGCTTTCCCCTGATTTCCTATGGTCAAAGACAGAACACTAAAGATGCTCTGCTGAGCCAACGTGAGACTTTGGAGAAGCTCAAAGCAGGCAGATGTGGCCTTTGGCTCCCCCTTGTGGGGAAGGATGCCACCTTCCCTGTGTC